>NC_090727.1:154052602-154136029 GCF_036898095.1 Palaemon carinicauda
GTTCTGGTAATGAATGTTCTAACATTTTACAAGATATTACCACTTGACTCGCAGAACAATAACTTGTATTCGCACAAATTATCACTTATTGCGTCCGTCGGGTATTTTGTCAATTGAAGTGTATTGTTTGAATACTGATCTGGTCCATCAATGAATGACGCAGCGTTCTACGTATTAAGAACATTTGCCGCTGGAAAGGAACAAGGAAAATAAAGGTAAATGTGTCGGGTTTCAGTTCCAGTTTCACTAGAATATATGTTCACTAGAACGTCAGCCGAGCAAGCCCAACACCCCACTGTGGTGCCTAACCACAGTAGTGGCCTCCCCAATTAACAGCTTAAACTCACGGCCCTGGGCGGGGATCGATCTGCTGCCATGCGAATGTTAGGCAAACACGTTACCACTGCACTAGCCAGTTGGTTTATTTTTATTTTCTTTTTACTTTGAGTCCTAAAAAGGTTCTTGAAATCTAAATAAGATTTCTTTAATTGTAGGGGCCTCTGACCCCAGACCAACATTTCCTTCTTCTCTTTCTTAACCAGTTACACGATGATTAACATGATTTATGCGTACACAGTCCTCAACTTACAAAGTTAATAGGTTCCAAGAAGCTGTGAGTTAAATTTTGTAAATTTTTCCCTAGGGTGTGCTTCACCTAACTCACATGCCTACGATTTTCAGCTGCAAAAGTCAACAATTCGTTCTGTTTCATATTGCAAATGTCATTTTGCCTACTCCATTAAATTGTATGATATTGTTTTATCGCAGTGTTTTATTATGACCATTTTATACAATGTCTGAGATTTACGATTCTAGTTATGTGTTTGTAACTTGAGGACCTTCATAGTGTAAAGTAAATTCAGCATCGCTCCAAATACAACGCTCTTCAACAGAGTTCTGCTTCCGAGCAACGTCTCAGGCTTCTGTCTTTACTCATCAGCTAAATTCATGATCATATATTTTTCCTGATATAACAGTTTCTAAATAAATTTAGTTGTGAACCAACACATTACCTGATTGATTTTTCTTACCACACCTGAAGTTGCTGAATTTGAGAGTCTTCGAACTATAGGGATTGGTGGTTGGTTGAACGTCATGTGAGAGGATCTTTGGTTGATATGAATGAGTCCGGTGGACGCATTTTGCCTTGCAAAGTAGAAAATTGACGTATTTTTGAGCAAGGAAATGCTTTAATTCCATAAATGTCATGTACGGACACAAGGAAATTGCAAGCACAGGTGAAATTACAATATAAATATTTGAAGAACTCATCCAGAGAAGGCGTAAAATACTGCAAATATTAAAGCTCTTCATTTTTTTAAGATCAAGTTTTTCATGCAAACATAACTAAGTCTTGTGGTTAAGCTACTTTTTCTATGTCCTTCCATTTACTAGGTCATACGAAAGGCCAGGTAGATTAGAATGACCCCAGGTCCTCCTGAAGTCAAGGTCAGGTAAACGATTATGATTGCTTGACTTTGTAATTCCATCGTGGATGAAAAGTAGACCAATAAGAACAGGTAGTTGGTTGAGGCCTTATCATTCTAATTATGACAATGACTCGTTCCTACCTAACCTATATGAATATAGAATTTGTAATAATAGCACGATTATGGGAGAGGTTCCCACCTACAAACTTAACTAAGGGTAAGAATGTATATAGCTGGGTCTTGATCTAAACTTGATAGTTTGAACAGGTTACAATTTCAGTCTTATGTAAAAACAGTTGACCATCATAACTTATAATCAAACATGTATCAAAATTGAGGATTTTGTTAACTATTTTCATGCAAAGGACCCAATATTGTACGTACTAAATCATCTGGAAAGTATGCATATGATAGAATCCTGTTTATTGTGTGAGGATAAAAGTTGGACGTTGGTCTAAACATTTCTGAAGCGGGCAGGAAAATTTGCTTGCAGCCAATTCTTCGAAATTTTAAGTTGACGACGGTAAGGACTCATGTCCTACCTAACCTTTGTTCTTATAATTACAAGTAATCGTTGCACATTTATACATTTACGGGACGTGTCTCGATGTCCTTGTGGCTTAAAGCAATAAGAATGTATATATATGTCTCTATATGACTAGGTTCTAGCATGTCTTAATTTAAGACAACTAAAGCAAGGGGTGCACATACACACACACATCCACACACTCATAGTGAGTTACAAGGATATTGAATACCTCAAAGACTTTTTATTTCATTCACAGAGACTCCATTTGCTCTTGGATGCAGCGAAATATTTTAAAAACGTTTAGAGAGTTTTTATGATCTTGTCTAACCTATTCATGAATTCGTTTACCGCGTTACTGTTTACTACATATGCCAGAAGGCTGTTCCATGTATTTGCTATTTAGAAAGAGAGTGAGAGTGAATTTTTAGTTTATTTTATATAGTTGCTCAGCAATTCAAATCAAAGGACTTAAGATGAGCTGTCATTCATTGTGTATAGTCTTACACAGTTCTGTTGTTCCAAAGACTCAAAAATTACTCAAGTACACTTTGTAAATATTCCGTCGTTACTTTTCAGACTGAACAAATGAGTGATGTAGATAATCCAAGGCGGGACAGCGATGAGATGAGTGTTGCGTCCGACTTCAGTATTATTCCCGAAAGTTTTGTAAGTTCCGTAGTCTTACGAAATATTCTTTTGAGGATTTAACTTGCTCGCTTGTTGACATAAACTGTATACATTATTCGTACGTGTACAATATATGTTTTCGTTTGATTTCGCACGAGAGAATCTCCGACCGACAATTTTGGTTCTAATTGCAGACTGGACAAGAGGACATTTCTCCCGGAGACCAAAGAGTCATGGCGCAAAGCATGGCATCGTACCAGTCGGAGCACTTCCAGTCGACTCCTCCGGAGACGAAGTTTGGCAAAGTGAGTGGTTCGTCTTTATAATGTCTTTAATTTCCTTTTCAAGTCAAATGGTCAAAGATTAAGAGCTGTTTATGTTTGGTGTAGGGCGAAATAACTGATAACGATACAGAGCAAAATATTAACTGGAAAGAAATTATTTTTTCACACACCAAGGCCCGCCTGAACAGACCTTTAGTGTTTGGTGGAGGGCGAGAAATAAACCCCTAAAAGTAAAGTAAGTAAAGTACCTCACAATCATCCAGCTCTCTTGTTTTTCAACGTAGTTACCAGGTTTTTTCATGTGGGGAAAAATGTTTCTGACAATTTTTTATATACAGTTTATATAAAGTATATTAACACCCTGGAGTAATGTCTCATTGAGAGATTATAAATTTTCAATGTCTTCAAATTACACATTGGTGAAAATCTTTTGAATATAAATGTGGTGCCTATGAAGTAAAAACAAAATATTAGTCACAAATCTTCACTCTTGCTATATTGAAGGTCTTATTACTTGTAACAGAATAGTATTATAAAGCAGACCAATGACCCTTGCAGGTCTCGTTTACAGGCTTAGGTCCTCCTAGAAATAATTATGCGCGCGTATGCGCTGATGTTTAACCTGCAATTCTAATTCATTCCATTCTCCCTCTCAGGTATTGTTCCAAAATGTCCAAGCGACCTACACTGCCGACTCGGACATAGCTGTGTCCTACGTGTTGACCCCCAGTGTGACCGCCAAGTCTTCGGACAGAGTGGCACTGTACCGGGTCGGGTTTGGGTCGCCTCAGGATTATCTGACGTACCAGTGGGCTCCAACTCCGAGCAGGGACCACACGACCAACCAGCTTCCCATGACGGTTGTTTTTAAAGGTTCGTATATTCTCTCTCGACCTTAACTCGGTTCTTGCTTCCTTTATTCTATTTTTCTGTCTGTCTTCTAGATTTTATTTCATAGGGGATCTGTGATGTCCCACCCTGAGTTGCACCTAATATAAACTGTGTTATTGCAGAAGACATTGGAGAGAAATATATTGCATCTAATTGTTTCATATATTACAGATTAGCATTCCTTGGGTTGCCACAATTCTTCATTTAATAACACCCCCTCCTTGTCATCTTATATTGAATATTTTGTAAAAGGTTGCTCAGTTGCAGACTCTCCTATGCATTATACCAAGAGCTCCATTCTTCAAAGATCTTGCTGTAAAAAGAATTATTGCTGTGTTACTAAATATACTTGCAAATTTTCAGAGATGCACATCACATTTTGTTTTCATTTTCCAGCAAGTTCGTTACCAAAGGATGCTGGCGAGTTCTTCCAGTTCTGCTATGTGACGCACGAGGGCCAGATTGTCGGCGTGTCTACGCCCTTCCAGCTTCATCCAGTCGGGTCGAGCAACGTCTGCGGAGTGGACGACGGTGAGGACGGCATGGTGATGGTTTGCACCAAGGAGAGCGTTCTTCACGATAAGATCAACAAGGTGGGCTTTGATTTGTTTACTTTGTTTGAAACTTTTTTGTACGGAAGGTCCTCAACTTGCAATCATTCGTACGGAAGGTCCTCAACTTGCAATCATTCATACGGAAGGTCGTCAACTTGCAATCATTCATACGGAAGGTCCTCAACTTGCAATCAATCATACGGAAGGTCCTGAACTTGCAATCATTCATACGGGAGGTCCTCAAGTTACAATCATTCATATGAAAGGTCCTCAAGTTGCAATCATTTGTATGAAAGGTCCTCAACTGGCAATCAATCATACGGAAGGTCCTGAATTTGCAATCATTCATATGGAAGTCCTCAACTTGCAGTCATTCGTACGGAAGGTCCTGAATTTGCAGTCATTCGTACGGAAGGTCCTCAACTTGCAGTCATTCGTACGGAAGGTCCTCAACTTGCAGTCATTCGTACGGGAGGTCCTCAACTTGCAGTCATTCGTACGGGAGGTCCTCAACTTGCAGTCATTCGTACGGGAGGTCCTCAACTTGCAGTCATTCGTACGGGAGGTCCTCAACTTGCAGTCATTCGTACGGGAGGTCCTCAACTTGCAGTCATTCGTACGGGAGGTCCTCAACTTGCAGTCATTCGTACGGGAGGTCCTCAACTTGCAGTCATTCGTACGGAAGGTCCTCAACTTGCAATCATTCGTACGGGAGGTCCTCAACTTGCAATCATTCGTACGGAAGGTCCTCAACTTGCAATCATTCGTACGGAAGGTCCTCAACTTGCAATCATTCATACGGAAGGTCCTCAACTTGCAATCATTCATACGGAAGGTGCAATCATTCATACGGAAGGTCCTCAATTTGCAAACATTCATACGGAAGGTCCTCAACTTGCAATCATTCATACAGAAGGTCCTCAACTTGCAATCATTCATACAGAAGGTCCTCAACTTGCAATCATTCATACGGAAGGTCCTCAACTTGCAATCATTCATACGGAAGGTCCTCAATTTGCAATCATTCATACGGAAGGTCCTCAACTTGCAATCATTCATACGGAAGGTCCTCAACTTGCAATCAATCATACGGAAGGTCCAGAACTTGCAATCATTCATACGGAAGGTCCTCAACTTGCAATCATTCAAAGATACAAACACAAATACAACTTCGATAAATCTCAAATAGTGTATCAAAAGTTTGTATTCTGTAAAAAGAATAAAGAAATATTGTAATAAAACAATTTCATTTAATGTAGTAAGAGAAACAAAAATTTTTAACCCGATATTTATTTTATATGAAAAGAGACTATTTGTTGACTTGTAGCTTGCGATTGTAGGCATGGGAGTCCGGTTATTCCTACCCTAGGCCAAAATTTAACGAATTTCAAAACAATTTGACTTACAAAAAGCTTCTTAAAACCTACAGTATCAAGTCTGTACTCATGATTAAACACTTGAATGTCATATTTTATACCCGATACTTTGTGATTCATGTATATTTATCTTTACCGTTGATGCGCATAGCTTACCACGGAGAACGAGGGCCTTCTTCTGGAGCTGAGCGACTTGAAAGCGGCCTCAGAAAAGAAACAGAGCGAGCTCGACGACAAGGTGCAGCAGCTCAACATGTGTCAGCATCATCTCCAGGTAAAGGTTGTTATTTTGTATTGATGAGTCTTTGTTGTTTTAATCGTTCTTACCCTAAATTAATTATTCCTTATTCATCATCATCACTTCCTACGCCTATTGACACAAAGGGCCTGAGTTCGATTTCGCCAGTCGTCTCTATCTCGAGCTTTTTATTCAATACCCCTCCATTCATCATCTCCCACATCATGTTAAGTAGTCCTCAGCTTTATATGTGGGAGAAATTCAACCCTAATAGAAAATTTACTCTACCTGACTAAATTTATGGTAAAAATCATTCAAGTAAAACAATTTTTAAATTAGAAAAACATTTTAACCCTTTTACCCCCAAAGGACGTACTGGTACGTTTCACAAAAGCCATCCCTTTACCCCCATGGACGTACCGGTACGTCCTTGCAAAAAAATGCTATAAAATTTTTTTTTTTCATATTTTTGATAATTTTTTGAGAAAATTCAGGCATTTTCCAAGAGAATGAGACCAACCTGGCCTCTCTATGACAAAAATTAAGCCTGTTAGAGCAATTTAAAAAAGTATACTGCAAAATGTGATGGGAAAAAAATAACCCCTTGCGGGTTAAGGGTTGGAAATTTCCAAATAGCCCGGGGGTAAAAGGGTTAATATTTACCCAGAATTCACTCTAGTAGTGTTTTCCCATTGCCCAGTATAATATTGACTAAAAAGGAAAAAGGATTTCCTTTTTTTTATGTGGGAAGCAGCTGCTGAGGCAGTAGTTGCTGGATACATTATTTTGGTTCCCTCCTATCAGCAGGGCGGCTACCATGTTTGAGCAGGGAGTAAATTATCAGTTAATAAGGTCTCATTTTTCCATTCAATTAAAGAATAAGAAATTTTGGATAAATATAATAGATAAGTTCCTTTTACATGTTCGATATCTTTTGACAGGGGAAATTCAGTATTCTTCTTCTTCCCCACCGTTATGCTTTAATTAAGGGATCGGTTAACTGATGCACCCTCTCCAATGCCTTCGATCAAAGACATAATAGAGTTCCAGTTTAGCAGTGTCGTATCATTACAGGCCTTAGAAGCTAAGATGAAGAAAGAGACATCCGAGAAGTGCGAATTGATGGGAAGAGTCGGACAGGTTGTCGAAGAGAAGGGACACCTGGAAGACCGTCTGAAGACGCTGGAACGCAACCTGGAGGCTTCCACTGTGCAGATAGTGTCACTAGAAGATAAGATCACCAAGGTATTATTTCATGATTTTATGAACTGCGGTAAAAAAGTTCCACTTTGTTTCTTTAGCAATATTCTTTCCTTTCTGTGTTGCGATTTGTTTTTGGCGATTCTAATAAAATGACGGCATTCTAAAATTCCGTAACGGCGTTGTATCTATTTATCGTAAAGAATGGTTTTTATATATACAATACATATATAAATATATACATTAAATATCATATATACTTATATATACATTACAATACATATATACTGTACTGTACACCTATAAATAGAGTACTAAAGTATTTCACTGAAATAAAATCTTGTGTAAATTTATTTCAACGATTTTAATATATTGTTTCACTAAAAACACATGGTCCAATAAAATATGGATGAAAATGGTCTGATTTAGTATGATTTTCATATACTCAGCCATCTGGTAATTGGTCAATCATTATTTTTTAAATAGTTCTAGTATTAGATAGAGATGTTTTGGTACCTGGCAGGTGAATTAACCCTTTCGCCCCCAAAGGACGTACCGGTATGTTCTTGCAAAACACTGTTATTTACATGTTTTTGCATATTTTTGATAACTTTATGAGAAACCTCAGGCATTTTTCAAAAGAATGAGACCAACCTGACCTCTACGACAAAAATGAAGGCTGTTAGAGCAATTTAAAAAAAATATATAGCAAAATATGCTCGAAATTTAACCTTATGGGGGGTGGTAAAAGGGTTAAGATCACTGTATATGAAATAGATTTTCATTTGAAGCCGTTAGACATAAAGGAGTTTCTATTTGTGAAGCACATTAAAAGTGCCTTGTATCATTCTTCACAATTCATAGGACATTCTTATTTTATTTCATTTGCCAATCCTTGCAGATTACAGAAGAAAAGAAGGAAGCAACGGAAGAGACCTTGCGACTCCGCAAACACAAGGAGCAGTTGGAACATGCCCTGCAGAAGTGTCAGAGGGACCTGTCAGGGGCAGAGGAAAACATAAAGGTTAGAGTCGGCTGGATTTCTTTGGATATTTTTGAAAGTCAAACTTGTTTCCATACATACATACATATACCAAGGCACTTCCCCCAATTTTGGGGTGTAGCCGACATCAAACAAATGAAACAGAAAAGGGGACCTCTCCTCTCTACGTTCCTCCCTATGTTTTCATATTTTCTTTTACATCTATTTTCCTTTTTTGAGTGGGGTGTTCTCGTGATAGCAACGTCCAGCTCTGTAAATCGAGTTTGACTCATTGAGTTGGAAAAATCTTTTAATAATGTGATACCACTGTGCACTCAAAGTCCTGCAAGGACTATATTCAGTTCTAGATATTTACTCCTATATTAAGTCCTAGTTCTTCACCCTGGTGTACCCTTTTATGTTGGGTCATGTACCGCTTTTCCACATGCAGTGCATCAGTATAAAAGAACTTTCTCATGATTGGGAATGTTAATGATTTTAAATACTATGGTCTTGTCTAATGATTGTTAAAGGTTTTTCTGTATTTATATTATCAATTTTCCAATAAGTTCTTATGCTCCACTAATTGCTGCCAATTTCTCAATGTAATATAAATATTTAATAGCAGATATTTCAGTACGTGAACTCCCTCACTTCATTCACTTCTGATTTTCTCTATTTATCCCTTTTACCCCCAAAGGACGTACTGGTACGTTTCACAAAACTCATCCCTTTACCCCCATGGACGTACCGGTACGTCCGTGCAAAAAATGCCATTTAGATTTTTTTTTGCATATTTTTTATAATTTTTTTGAGAAACTTCAGGCATTTTTCAAGAGAATGAGATCAATCAGACCTCTCTATGACAAAAATTAAGGCTGTTAGAGCAATTTGAAAAAAATATATATTACAAAATGTGCTTGAGAAAAAATAACCCCTGGGGGTTAAGGGTTGGAAGTTTCCAAATAGCCTGGGGGTAATAGGGTTATAATCTTATTATTTTTCTCTTCATTTATTCTTTGAAAACTTGTTCAGGAAGTTGATGCTCTTTTTGTTTTATCAGTGTTGAGACATCTTCCCTCTTTTGCAGACTCTGCAAGCTGAATCAGAGAGTTACAAATCAGAGAGAGACAATGCCATCAAAGAGCTGGAGTTCTGGACAACGTCGGCTGCAACGGACAAGGATGAAAAGAATTCTCTGGCCCTCAAGTTTTCAACGGTATGTTTTCTAACTTTTCTTGATTGCGCAACTGGCTGAAAAAGGGTTTGAAGTGCAGGTTTTGACACCTTTTTTTTTATCCAATCATTTGATAGACAAACTCATTAGTTGAGGTGGACTTTATCCCAATTTCCTTCAGATCTTCCTGCCACTGGGTTCACTTTTGTAATGCTCATATAAGTTGTAAAACTCTTCTCAAATGAGCTTTCACAAATATATAACCTCTTTTCACAACATTGTAGAATTTATGTCGAGTAATACTCATATTTGAAATCATTGGTGTTTCGTTAGACATAATTCTTAGCTAGTAATTTATATTGAACTTTTTCATTTAGGGGGAAACCTTTGCTTACAGATCTTTAAGCAAAAGTAGCTGTGGAATGGAAAGACTTGAATAAGTGACTAAAGATTATAGAAATTAGAGAATATTTATTTTTTTCTCCTTCCTTTAATGGCAGGAGCTGATGTATCAAATGTAATATCATCCTTTTATTTCCAGGTCAATGAAGAGTTGATTACAAAATTAGAAGAATTGGAGAAGACCAACAGACTGAATGCGGATTTGGAGGCAAGACTCGCTACAGCTGTGGTTGAAATGGTAAGATCTTGAATTATCGAGTTCAGTTTTCTCTTGCCGCGTTTCTAACGATGAAACTCGTCACAAAAGGTGTAGAAGAAATAATGTTTTTAGGGTTTTTGAGTTGTATTTTAATGTATTTGAACTCGTATAAACGGGAAACAAATGGATAGGGGGAAGTTATTATTTATTGGGGTTAGAAAACAATGTATCAGAGGAAACACTAGATGCTGCAAAGGACAGATTTTACCTGCATTCCACTTTGTTCCCTCTGCTAATGAAGTTAGGAGGAGGTTATGTTTTTGCCCCGGTTTGTGTATGTAATTTGTGTGTGTGTACTTGTTTGTGAACAACTTTCTGGCCGCAATTTTATTCGTAGAGTAATGAAACTTGCAGGGTTTAACTGTTATGATAAAAGCTGGAAAGGATTAAATTTTGGAAGATCAAAGTCAAACTCTGTCAATCAAAATGTGCAATTCACGTAATCAGTCATAAGTTTGGACATCGTTGTCACAGAGACTTCAAACTTGGGTCATATTTGAGTGTATGAAAATTCACGCCATTTAATACATGTTAAGGTCAAAGGTCAAGGTCGAGAAATAAGGTGCCGTGGCGGAGGTTTGCGCCCTACTGAGTGCCCCGCTAGTTATCACAGAAACCACCTCTGCAGGATATAGAATCCATCAATATTTTGTTTCCCTTATCTTTGACTGGGTTTAGTATGATCAACTTAGGGTGACATTTAAAAATTAACAAGTTTTTAAGGCTTTATTTTAAAAAGCAAGATGTGGCAACTGAGATTAAGATACAATGCAAACTAAAAAGCCTTGAACATGCTTACCATATGAAGCATCAGTCGTTGTAGGGGATGCTTCAGCAGAGACAGCCTCATGAATCTTATGATGCACCCTCTGGTGTTCAATGGTAAAATTCCTCTGATGTTTTATTATGAATAAATAATTTGGAAATTTGCCTTCAAACTGGCTAAATGTTTTTTTTATATTTATTGCCTTAAGGATTGAGGTCTTGCATTTATGCAAAAGTTCATACAAATGCCTTCTGCTATCAGGAATGAATAATGGGGTTAATAGTTTGGTAAAATTTATTTTGATAGTTTGGTAAGGAGAAACATGTTCTTTTTATCTTATTTTCTAGATTTTGAAGTTTATATTTGGTGTTAAATAACATATTTTATATTTGAAATCATATGAGTAGCCGTACTATTATAATACAATAAGTTAACGAATTCGTTTTATCCTGCACGACAGACGTCAGTCAAGAATACTCTAGCCGAAACGGAAGAGAAGATGTCCAAAGCCGAGGAAGAGAAGACCATCCACGAGGAACGTCTGAACGTCGTCAATCAAGACAACGAGCAGTTGAAGGTCAAGATCCAGCAGTTGAAGAATAAGGTAGAAAGCTTGGAAAGTGTCCAGGTAAGTCTCAAAGTCTTTTCTAAAGATGTATAAAAAAGTGTTCGTACATCCGGTAGGAATTAACCCTTTTACCCCCAAAGGACGTACTGGTACTTTTCACAAAAGCCATCCCTTTACCCCCATGGACGTGTACTGGTACGTTTCACAAAAGCCATCCCTTTACCCCCATGGATGTAGCGGTACGTCCTTGCAAAAAAAATGCTATAAAAAATTTATTTTTTTATATTTTTGATA
Organism: Palaemon carinicauda; assembly: GCF_036898095.1. Classification (NCBI taxonomy): domain Eukaryota; kingdom Metazoa; phylum Arthropoda; class Malacostraca; order Decapoda; family Palaemonidae; genus Palaemon; species Palaemon carinicauda. Next base: position 154,064,180 of record NC_090727.1, read on the forward strand.
TTTTTTTTTGAGAAAATTCATGCAATTTCCAAGAGAATGAGACCAACCTGACCTCTCTATGACAAAAATTAAGGCTGTTAGAGCAATTTAAAAAATATATACTGCAAAATGTGCTGGGAAAAAAATAATCCCCTGGGGGTTAAGGGTTGGAAATTTCCAAATACCCTGGGGGTAAAAGGGTTAAGATGATTTGAATACAGAAGGTTCCAAGAAACTGTTTGTAAGTCAGATTAAGTTTGGCCTAGTGTAGGCCTTACCTGAATCCCTTGTCTATGATTTCCAGCTACTAAAGTCAACAAATAGTTGGGTTTCATATGAAATAGATATCAGGTTATTATAAATATCGTTTTTCTTACAGTATTAAATGATACAATGTGGTTTTATTACAGTATTTCTTTATCTTTTTGTTATTTTCAATTGGATTTGTGTTTGTATCTCTGAATATTTGTAAGCTGGGGGACTTTTAGTTAATCACACAAGCAGCCAGTCAAAGACTGGAGGAAAGGAACTGGAAGTCATTGAGAAAGAGTATAGATCAGTCTCTAGACAAGATAAGAATTGAGGAGGAAAGGCGATAAGATAGGTTGGCCAGGGAACCAGCCGCCCGTTGAGATACTACCGCTAGAGAGTTATAGGGTCCTTTGACTGTCCAGACAGTACTACATTGAATCCTCTGGTTACGGTTCTTTCCCTTTGCCTACACATACACCAAATAGTCTGGCCTATTCTTTACAGATTCTCGTCTGTCCTCATACATCTGACAACACTGTGATTACCAAACAATTCTTCTTCACCTAAAGGGTTAACTTCTGCACTGTAATTGTTCAGTGGCTACTTTCCTCTTGGTAAGGGTAGAAGAGACTCTTTAGCTATGGTAAGCAGCTTTTCTAGGAGGACACTCTAAAATCAAACCACTGTTCTCTAGTCTTGGGTAGTGCCATAGCCTCTGTACCATGGTCTTCCACTGTCTTGGGTTAGAGTTCTCTTGCTTGAGGGTACACTTGGGCGCACACTTCTATCTAATTTATCTTTGTCTTGTTTTGTTAAAGTATTTATAGTTTATTTAGGAAATATTTATTTTAATGTTACTGCTTTTGAAATATTTTATTTTCCCTTGTTTCCTTTCCTCACTGGGCTATTTTCCCTGTTGGGGCCCCTGTGCTCATAGCATCCTGCTTTTCCAACTAGGGTTGTAGCTTAGCAATTAATAATAATATTAGTGAAAGATAATTAATTTTACATCCAATTCCTTCAGGGGGTAGTTTGTTCTTGCAAGAAAATGTTGGTGAGAACGATAGCATGTAGGGATTTTTTTCTCATTAATATACGCACTTCATAAGTAATAAGTCTGAAGTCACATTAGACTGTCAGGTTTCCTCTGAATAGATTTTCCATTTGTCGGAAAAGTTAAGCTTGGAATAATAAATTTACCATGTTGGAAAAGGATAGCTTGGACCTATAAATGATATAAGCTTGACTGCTTTTTAGCTTGAGAAAAAAATAAAAGAATATATCATGGACAGGAATTATGTAATAGGGAGCAAATTCAAAGTAAGCTTATTTCAAGAACAAGATAATTTTGTATCTATTTTACTGATCGAGTTGTTTTTAAGTGAAAATTATTTACATTCACTGTGGTTAATGGTATAAACTTCATGCTGTGCGACAGTCTACGTGTAATGTTTGAGCTGCGAATAAATATTGGAATATGAATTCCTTGCCATTTACTTTAGATACATACATACATATACTGAGGCACTTCCCCCAATTTTTGGGGGTAGCCGACATCAAACAAATGAAACAAAAAAAGGGGACCTCTCCTCTCTACGTTCCTTCCAGCCTAGAGAGGAAAGGTCCCCTTTTTTTGTTTCATTTGTTTGATGTCGGCAGTAGAGAGGAGAGGTCCCCTTTTTTTTGTTTCATTTGTTTGATGTCGGCTACCCCCAAAATTAGGGGAAGTGCCTTGGTATATGTATGTATGTATTTATCTAATAGCCTCTTTAAGCATATGAATGATTGAAAGTTTTTTAAAAAAGTTGTACATTCAAGTGTCTATCTTTATTATCATTATTTAGTTGGATGGATAATACAGTCGTGTTGTCCCAATCTTCTTTCAGGGCAACGATGAAAGCGGAAGAGAGGCTGCGGAAAGAATCGCCAGTGACTTGAGTGGTCGGCTGCAGACTGCCAAAGCAGAGTATCACGCTCTGGCTCTTACAAATTTGCGTCTGGTAAAGAAAATCAAGAAACTCCGTCAGTCCGGAAGTCCCGAGGTAGACAGGGAGGTACAGTATAATGATTTCTATTTATTGAATGGAAAAAAGAACATAATAGTTTAGTGTATACTGTAGTGACATTTGCCGAACTTTCATTGATTTCCTCACTCTTGGTAGTCATCATGTCCTCCCACGCCTATTGATGCAAAGGGCCTAGGTTAGATTTCGCCAGCCATCTCGATCTTGAGCTTTTAATTCAATACTTTTCCATTTATCATCTCCCAATTCATGCTTCATAGTTCTCAGCTATGTAGGCCTGGGTCTTCCAACTCAGTTAAAAGTTTGGTGAACTAATCTCTCTTCAAGGAGAGTAAAGAGCATGCCCAAATCATCTCCATCTACCCCTCACCTTGATCTCATCCACATATAGCACTCGAGTAATCTCTCATAGTTTCATTTCTAATCCTGTCCTGCCATTTGACTCCCAATATCCTTCTGAGGGCTTTGTTTTCAAATCTACTAAATCTGTTGGCGATTGTTCCATTGTCATACCATGACTCATGTCCATACAGTAACACAGATCTCACTAAATTGATATTTAGTCTGATTTTTATATATAATTCAGGCAATTTTATTTCCAAGTTTTACCTAACCTCGCCATAGTCTGGTTTGCTTTCTTCAGTCTTTCACTAAACTCCTATTCTAATGACCCTTTATTGGAGATCATAATTCCTAAATACTTGAATGATTCTACCTCATTAATCCTTCCTCCTTCCAATAATATTTAATCTTCCATTATATATTCCATTCTCATCATATCTGTCTTTCTACTATTTATCTTTTGCCCAACCTCGTGTGATATTTCATGCATTCTGGTAAGCAAGCATTGCAAATCCTGTGGTGTTCCGCCAATAAGGACAGCATCATCCGCATACTTTAGGACAACTAATTTCATATTACCAGTCCAGTCCAATCCTTCTCCCCCATCTCCAAATGAGAAGGATAAACAACGTAGGTGACAACACATTCCCTCGGAGTACTCCACTGTTCACTATAAATTCATTTGATAGGGCTCCACTAACATTAACTTTGCACTTGCTATGCTCATGAACAGACTTAATAAAATTTACTTATTTAAGAGGAATTCCATAATAATGTAGGACTCCACAAAATTTGCCAGTGCACACTATCAAAGGCTTTTTCATAGTCCACAAATACCATCAAAAGATTATAAATCTTAAAATTTACTTTCCAGAGACTATCTTCGATGGGAACACTCTGTTCGATGGGAACATCCATGTCGTCACAGGGTGGTTCGTGGTTGGCTGTAGGTGACGTCGATCAGGAGAAAAACAAAGACGGAGATGATGACACCGGTACAGTGGCAGCCTCAGATGCTGCTTCCTGTTTGATTCGATCCTGCACGTCGGCCGTCTCGGCAACCACGTGCTCCAGTTGTTCCCACTCCACGCAGATGCTCAGCGAAGCTGTTCACAAGAAGATGGAAGATATCGTTCGTGAGCTCTCCCTTCAGATTCAGTCCCTCAAGAGTGAGTTGAAGGCCCGTGAAAGGGAAGAAGAAACGAGAAGTCTTGTTCAAGGGGAGACTGTTAGCAGTCAGGAACCAATTGTCCCTGTTATTGAAGAACAGCAGCAGCAACAACCAAGTATGGAGAACAGACAAGAAGAACAAAGTAATGTTCAGGAGGTGGTGGTAGGCCAGGCGCAGTCGACAGAGAGTAGAGTCGATGTGCAAAATGAGCCGTCGACAGAGAACAGCACTGATCAGCAAGTGTTGTATGGCAATAGTTTCCTCCCAGCCCAACGCACTGCACCAGTATTTTTGCCAGAACGGGAACGGCAGGCATCTCCCAACAATGTCGTCGGTGAGCAGGATTCTGCCAGTGCCTCTGTCCGGCCCTCCGCACCATCCCCGACCCCTTCGATGCTCTCGCAGCGAGGTCAGAGCACAGCGACTCCTCCAGTCATGATAGTAAGCACAGCAATGTCAGGTTCCCTTTTTGCTCCTAAGGCTCACTTGCCTGTTAGACGATTACAGCCTATACCTGGTTCCATCCTTCCACCTCCATTATTACCGGAGACAACTCCCACTGCCCGCCAGGCTGCAGTAATGAGCCAGTTTTCAAGCCAGCAGGTAAGCATGATACTGTCGTCACTAATTCCAAGTATGCTATAGATTTGACTCGAATGAACTTGGTGCTGTCGATTATAAAAGTTTTATGTGGGTTTGAGTTCTGTTGGGGGATAGGTTACTAGTTCGTTTAGAGGATAATTTGAATCCATACTTTGTGATATTCTTTACAGTTTGTGATGTATAATAGAGATTGCAGAAAATAGAGGAATTGCTAGTGACTCACCGTACAACCTTTATAAAGGAGTCCTATGTATTTTTTCACTTGCATTTAATAACATACAAGCCCTTGTTTTACAAAAAAGATTTAGTCGTGTTATTTTTTACTATCACGCTTTTAAATTGCCCCTGTGAAGGTTGTCTGTTCTCATTCACTATTATTTTTCATGTATCTCTTCATGAATTCCTTTCACTTAAGTCAAGTGTATATATAGAAATAACTTTGGCCTGTATTTTTCCTTTCCATTACTTAAGAATTGATTAAGGTTTTGTTGGTGCTTTTGTGTTCCCGCTATGATTGTCTTTATTAAGGTTAAGTGATACAATGATCCCCATATTATTTTCCATGCTGCAACCAGATAAGAACATTCAAAGCAACAGGCTCTTTATGTCGCAAAGAAATTTGGAGACCTAAGAGGGTTTTCGTTTTGAAATATTTGGAATATTTACCTGTAATTTTAAAATCTATTATTCCCCTGTACAGACTAGTGAGGGATTTTTTCTGTTTTATCCAATTGTTCCTTGTTTTTGTGGTCGTTACGTTCAAAATTTATTTGTTATAATGGTACACAGCACCCTTCTATCAGATTTTAAATAGACAAAGATAATTTTTGGCAAATCTTAATTGATTTGTATTGAACTTAGAAGCTGTATTTTTTTTCATTTTGAAGTCTCATGAGACCATAGAGTCCCAGGGAATTTTTTTCTCTAATGTAAGGTGAAAATTGGAACCAGGTACAGTTGTAGGATCTGGACAGGTAGGTGGGTGGAAAAAGGATCGCATATATTTTTGATTTTTTTCCCCAAGAACTGTTCTTTAGCATTTTTTAACATGTGAAATAAATTAACTGCAGTTGTTTATGAATAACTTGATTGAGTTATAACCTCTAGTGTATATATTTTTTTTAATTCCAAGTAAATTTTTTTTTCAAGTAAAAATATGTTATTTCAAAGCAGGAAAAATAAGATCAACATAGATAATTTTGATTTTAATTATATATTTGTATTATGTATTTAATTTCTTCTTAAACTGCATACTTTATAGCAGATAATTTTTTTCTATTATTAATCTGGGATTTTTCTTGTGAGCTTAAAAGCAAGTGTTTTTAAAACCTATACTAACCAAGTGTTGTCACACTGATCATACCCTGGATTGGTTGGACACCCTATTGTTGTAACTCGTATCTTTTTATTTTTAGATTTTCTAAAGGTCATTTTATTTCGATTTTGTATACTTTTTTTAATCTAGATTCCATCCTAAAGAAAGCAGAGAGTTACTAATTATTCATTGAAAGTAAGACAATTTTTATATCGTGTGAGTGTGAATATAGAGAACAAAATCAAGCCTGTCTTACGAGGAACGTCACGACTGCGCATTTCTTGGCCTTCCCTCCTCACACCATGTCGGGAAATTACTGGGAAGGAAATGAATGTTAAGATTCTTATTGTGAAACATGAACTTTTACACATTTCAGGGAACCAAGCACCCCGTGTGACTAATATAGGGTTAATATTTTAGTTTTTCCTTGTGTAAAGTGAATTTATAGTGTGTACATGTATGTTTAGTGTGCATATATATGTGCATGCTTTTTTAAACCTGTGCATTTGTCTGTGTGATCAATGTAGCTTACAGAAATGCTATTATGGTAACACAAACTTGGCGAGACAGTCCGTATTTCCCTAATTTTGAATTGGTCGTTCACTAACACACGGTTTTACAATTAGGTTAAGAGGAGCACTAACAAAGAGTTTGCTCGTCCACAGCTCACCACAAAAGATTTCATTCTCCTGTTGAAGCTTTGGAAAAGGATAAAGATACCTGCCTTCATGTTTTGCTATCGGAAAGCTTTATAAATTGGGCTTTCAGATGCGTTACTTGTTTCATTGGAATCTTTTTTTATTTTTAATAAGAATGTCATACATGAATATTGTGTTATTACAGGTTCCAAGTGGCCATGGGCACGAATCGGATGACGATGATTTTCACAGCACAAGTGATAACGATGATACACCTAATATCACAAATGAAATGAGGTTTGTAAAATATAAACCTCCCTCTTGTCCTCTCCGTGTTATAAGCAGTGGTTTTGTCAAAGAAATTGGCTTTATTCCGTTCTTTTTAAAATTAATCTTTTTAAAAGATATTTTTTCGTTAAAATTAATCATTTTAAAAGATATGGTTTTGGTAAAATTAATCCTTTGAAAAGATATTGTTTCGTCAAAATTAGTCCTTTAAAAAAAAAAATTGTTTCGTTAAAATTAATCCTTTCAAAAGATAATTTAGTTAAAATTAATCCTTTAAAAGATAGTTTCGGTAAAATTAATCCTTTTAAAAAATAGTTTTGTTCAAATTAATCCTTTTAAAAGATATTGTTTCGTTAAGATTAATCCTTTTGAAAGATAGTTTTATTAAAATTAATCCTTTTAAAAGATATTGTTTCGTAAAAATTAAACCTTTTAAAAGATAGTTTCGTTAAAATTAATCCTTTGAAAAGATATTGTTTCGTTAAATTTAATCTTTTTAAAGATATTGTTTCGTTCATATTAATCCTTTTGAAATATATTGTTTTGTTAAAATTAATCTTTTTAAAAGATATAGTTTCGTTCAAATTAATCCTTTCAAAAGATATTGTTTTGTTAAAATTAATCCTTTTGAAAGATAGTTTATTTAAAATTAATCCTTTCAAAAGATATTGTTTCGTTAAAATTAATCCTTTCAAAAGATAGTTTCTTTACAATTAATCCTTTTAAAAGATAGTTTCGTTGAAATTAATCCTTTCAAAAGATAGTTTCGTTGAAATTAATCCTTTCAAAAGATAGTTTCGTTGAAATTAATCCTTTCAAAAGATAGTTTCGGTAAATTTAATCCTTTTAAAAAATAGTTTCTATAAGCAGTGGTTTTGTCAAAGAAATTGGTTTTATTCCGTTCTTATTAAAATTAATCCTTCTAAAAGATATTGTTTTGTTAAAATTAATCCTTTTAAAAGATATTCTCTTACAAAAACATACAGTATTTTGAATACCTAACGTGATGGAATGTCTCGACTTTCATTAAGCAACTTGTTCTTTTTCAGCTCCAGCCTCTTTGAATGCCCGATGTGTGGGATGGCATTCCAACAAGGAGCCCTCCGACTTTTGGAGGAACACATAAACTCTCACCTGGAGCACGTTTGCCCCATCTGCTCCATGGCTTTTCAACGGAACGAGAGCAAAAAGTAGGTTTACGGTGGCAGTCACAACTTGGTACTTCTAGCGTGTATTTATAAGTTAAAGTTGCGGGATTTATGTCTCCACTCAGACGATCTATATCATTCTGTTTGGGCGACCATGAGCCAGCAGGGACTATCACTAGCCCCCTCTAACCTCCCCCCCAGGCGCCACCCTGGGGAGTACCCCCGGTAGAAGGTCTCACGATATCCATTTCCTGGCGGGGGACGCGAACTCGGGACCTCTGAAACAGAAGCCTATAATGCTACCAACCTAGCTATCCGGAGTAGCAAATGTTTTCAGTGCTAATAAGCAAAAATTAACATATAAAAGATTTCCATGCATTTTTATCATGTATTGATAAGCAATGTGTGTTGTGGTCTAGTACTTTTGGACAACAAATTGACTCAATTTAATAATTAAATTGAGATTTGGATGTTCAAAGGCTTAAAATAGAGAGATCTGAAAGACTGGAAATTGGGATGACATCAGACAAGCAGGTATGGAGGGAGGCAAGTTAAGGCCATGAGCAAGAACTGATCATATGTATATATGATCAGTCTCTAGGGTATTGTCCTGCTTCATAGGGTAATGTCACTGTCCTTTGCCTCTGCCATTCTTGAGCGGTCTTTATACCCAACACAATTCAACCCAGCCTAAAGCCCTGTCCACTCGATCGTGCATGCCTGATGGGAAAGCAGTGTTACCAGACCACAATAGTTAGTAAGAATGAAGGGTTAATGGCATCAGAAGCGGGAAAACCACAGACAGGGATCTGGCATCATATAGAGTTGCCAGATCCCTGCCCTTTAGTTTTCCCGCTTCTGACGTCATCAACCCTCATTTTCACTAACTATTGTGGCCTGGTATCACTGCTCGCCCGGCGGGCATGCTCGATCGTGTGGACAGGGCTTAAGACAGTGACGAGGGCTCGTCCCCATTGAGAGAAGCCGACGTATAAACATTAGTAATGGGCACCATTGTTTTGGTTTCAACCCTTTTACCCCCAAAGGATGTACTGGTACGTTTCACAAAAGCCATCCCTTTACCCCCATGGACGTACCGGTACGTCCTTGCAAAAAAATGCTATAAAATTATTTTTTTCATATTTTTGATAATTTTTTGAAAAAATTCAGGCATTGTCCAAGAGAATGAGACCAACCTGACCTCACTATGAAAAAAATTAAGGTTGTTAGAGCAATTTAAAAAAATATACTGCAAAATGAGCTGGAAAAAAATAACCCCCTGAGGGTTAAGGGTTGAAAATTTCCAAATAGCCTGGGGGTTAAAGGGTTAAGAAACATGTGGTTTTATTTTGAGCTTGGAGGGAATCTTATATATTCATAGTACAAAGCATCGCTATAGTTATGCTTATTATTTACTTTATCTTCTCTATAACATTGTAATTTTGTTGTGCGGAGTCACACTTCTATAAAGGTTTCATTTTCTATTCATTTCGGTAATAATTATGCAAATTTTAATTCTTCATTTAGCATATTTATAGGCATTGAACTAATCTTTTCAGTTGTTTTATATGCATTGATCCAATCTATTCCGGAATTTTATAGGCATTTAACCAATTTATTCAGGAAATTTACAGGCATCAAACCAGTCATTCTGGAAATTTTAAAGCATTGAACTCACAAATTTGTAGCAACATATGTATAAAAACTACATTTTTTATCCAGGTTCGAAGAGCACGTCCACGCTCACTTTGCCGACGAGGTCAGCGAAGACGATAATCCCCTGGACGATCCATCGGGACCCTGGGCCTACAGAAGCACGAGGCTGCTGGAGATCGACTAAAGATACGGTTGGCGTGGGATGCCAGAAGCTTTATTCGGAATACGTCAATTCGTCTCAGCGTATTCTGCCGGTTTTTGTGATTCAAATGAATTGCATATTTTGAAACTAAAGTATTTACCAAAAATTTTTTTTTTACTTATAGAAAGTTAATTTTTATGAACTGTTATTGAGAATAGATTATATTTCTCCAAAGTGTTATGTTTCCAGTTGTCCTTGATATATATAAGCACAGCCAGTTTATTTTAAGTTTCGGTATTTTTCTTGTGGGCTAAGAGTGACTTTTCCCGGTTAAATATTTGGGATTAGCTATATATAAAAAGTGTCATTTCACTTAATTTCTGTATTGTTGATTTTATTTCTTATTAACATTACAATTGTAATCATTTTCTTTGGTTTCTGTAGCCTGGAACATTTTAAATAACAGGCTCTTTACAATAATGTAAAGTATTAATGGTGCAATTAGGTTTATATATATTTTGAACTTATATTTCTTAGCTCATAATACAATTATTGTATTACATATTGCATTTTATTAAAATGTTGACAATATATAACGGATCTTGACATAGGGAAATTCTATTTTTGGGCGAGATATCCACGTCGTCCCGGTGGAAGTTGGAAGCGAAATATCCCAAGCGGAAAGTTTTCCAGAAGGAACTTCTAACTTCCATCAGGATGACTTTTGAGTCCAAAAATATATATAAAAGTTGGCATAACATAGCTACCGTAATTCATGCTTTTTCCATGTTTATCCATGATGTATTCAGGATGTTGTTTTGAAATACATGGCACAAAATTATGTTCCGCTTTTCCAGAGATACTTATTCTGCTGTATGCTTTCCGAGTTATAGTTGTGGGAATAATTATGAGTACTGTATTAAAGTGTTAACCTAATTATAAAGCATTTAGTAATTATAGTTAGCGAGATTTATTTTAGCTATCAGAAAGATGTGATAGTGAAGAACCTACAATTATACTAGGCGGCAACTGTACGTTTTCCGTTAACTTTTCGTACTCTTACATTCTGCATGTGTTGAATGAAATGTAATCCTTATAACATTCAGAATATGTTCTAATGAATACTGTATTAGCAATTATTGCATATGGAGTCAACTTAGTCATTACGCATTAATAAAGGTTAATGCAAATAAATCTTTATTTTTTTTACCCTTCCAATTTGATAAACATTGTTTTTTAAAATTTTTCTTTCAGGACCATGTCATTTGATGGACACTGTCTTGGGTTAGCGGTGTCTTGCTTGAGAATATACTCAGGCACACTCGTAGTTTCTATTGGTTTACAGACACTGTCTTGGGTTAGAATTCTCTTGCTTGAGAGTATACTCAGGCACGCTTTTCTTTCAGTTTACAGACACTGTCTTGGGTTAGAGTTCTCTTGCTTGAGAGTATACTCAGGCACACTCGTAGTTTCTATCGGTTTACAGACACTGTCTTGGGTTAGAGTTCTCTTGCTTGAGAATATACTCAGGCACACTCGTAGTTTCTATCGGTTTACAGACACTGTCTTGGGTTAGAGTTCTCTTGCTTGAAAGTATACTCAGGCACACTCGTAGTTTCTATCGGTTTACAGACACTGTCTTGGGTTAGAGTTCTCTTGCTTGAAGGTACACTCAAGCAAACTATTCTATCTGCTCATTGCCTTTCCTCACTGGGATATTTTCTCTGTTGGAGCCCTTGGGCTTACAGCATCCTGCTTTTCCAAATAACGGAATGTTTCCAAATCTTAAAAAGACAAAATTATGAATGGAAACAACACTTTTTTTATTTAAATTCAGGTCTTTAGAAGGTAAGGTACATACATACATATACCAAGGCACTTCCCCCAATTTTGGGGGGTAGCCGACATCAAACAAATGAAAAAAAAAAAGAGGACCTCTCCTCCCTACGTTCCTCCCAGCCTGACAAGGGACTCAACCGAGTTCGGCTGGTAAATCCAGTTATTCTATTGGTATTGAATTTGTAAAACATGTCAAATCAAGCGGTATTTTCTCCAAAATTAAAATTTTTGCAACTTCATGTGATTGGATATTCTTTTCTCCTCTGCCATTTCCATCTAATCATCTTGTATGACCGTGACAACAGTATATTACTTTACTAAGCATTTTTCAAAAAAAGTCTTCTAGATCAGAAGAAACGTCCTTAAATATTACGACTACTATTCATTCCTAAGAAAAAGAAATCGCCAATCAAGGTTTATTTTTTAATTACACAAAGAATACCTATGAACTTTTGTACAATATTTGGCTACATACATGTTTTACAGATGACCATTGTCGGCCGATGGCTGTGGAATACGATCGGGGGCCATTTCGACTTCCAGATCAAAGTAGCTCATTTTATCATACGTGTAATATTCTGTGTTGGGATACTCTCCTGTCTTGCTTGCCCCGGGACCAACTTCTGTCGTGGAAAAAATAATATAAGCATTACCCTATGGTCGAGTATTTTCCAGGACAATTAGCAAAAACAATTAAAAGATTAAGAAATAAAGATCATTAATTCTTCCACAGCCTAGCTTGTCTATTAGAGAGGTAGATCATTTTTAACTGAAGGTTAAATCTAGTATGCTATTCCCTACCTTGGTTTATGATATGCACTAAATATAACATAATTCTGTTGCATATTAAGGTCCTATATAGCAATATAGATCCTAGTAGAGGCAATTATTATTAGAGAAAATTTTACAAGAACAAGGAGTCGTCAAACTTCTACTCCTGCAAATCTGGCCTAAGAGTGGTAATGCAACCTTTAAAGGGACATAAGCTTCCCCCAAGAGGGCTATAAACCACCCAAAATTTTAAACTGTGTAATAAATAACATGCCATTAGTACATACATACATATACCAAGGTACTTCCCCCCCAATTTTGGGGGGTAGCCGACATCAAACAAATGAAAAAAAGGGGACCTTTCCTCTACGTTCCTCCCAGCCTGACAAGGGACTCAACCGAGTTCGGCTGGTAATGCTAGGGTGCCACAGCCCACCCTTCCTGTTATCCACCACAGATGAAGCTTCATAACGCTGAATCCCCTACTGCTGCTACCTCCACGGTCATCCAAGGCGACCGGAGGAAGCAGCAGAGCCTACCGGAACTGCGTCACAATCGCTTGCCATTCATTCCTATTTCTAGCATGCTCTCTTGCCTCTCTCACATCTATCCTCCTATCGCCCAGAGCTTCCTTCACTCCATCCATCCACCCAAACCTTGGCCTTCCTCTTGTACTTCTCCTATCAACTGTAGCATTCATCACCTTCTTTAGCAGACAGCCATTTTCCATTCTCTCAACATGGCCAGACTACCTCAACACATTCATATCCACTCTAGCTGCTAACTAATTTCTTACACCCGTTCTCACCCTCACTACTTCGTTCCTAACCCCATCTACTTGAGATACACCAGCCATACTCCTTAGACACTTCACCTCAAACACATTCAATTTCTGTCTCTCCGTCACTTTCATTCCCCACAACTCCGATCCATACATCACAGATGGTACAATCACTTTCTCATACAGAACTCTTTACATTCATGCCCAACCCTCTATTCTTTACCACTCCTTTCCCTTCACTGCCCCCAACACTTTGCATCCTTCATTCACTCTTTGACATATATCTGCTTCCACTCCACCATTTGCTGCAACAACAGAACCCAAGTACTTAAACAGATCCACCTCCTCAAGTAACTCTCCATTCAACATGACATTCAACCTCGCACCACCTTCCTTTCCCGTACATCTCATAACCTTACTCTTACCCACATTAGTAACTGCAAATATTTAAGGTGGTACAATCATACTGTTAATGATAAAATAGTTTACTTTAATGTATTTTCCGAGACATAATGCTGATATCTACGTAACTTTAGCTTCTCAACTTTAAAATAGAGATGTTTCCTCTCAACACTATCCCACTTTAACTCTCAAAACAGCAAAGCCGGTAAAGTAGGCAGGTTACCTTATACTGTACAGTAATCACTACTAAACAGTGTCTGTCCTTTGCAAAGATAAACAGGTTACCTGATACTGTACAGTAATCGCTACTAAACAGTGTCTGTCCTTTGCAAAGATAAACAGGTTACCTGATACTGTACAGTAATCGCTACTAAACAGTGTCTGTCCTTTGCAAAGATAAACAGGTTACCTGATACTGTACAGTAATCGCTACTAAACAGTGTCTGTCCTTTGCAAAGATAAACAGGTTACCTTATACTGTACAGTAATCGCTCCTAAACAGTGTCTGTCCTTTGCAAAGATAAACAGGTTACCTTATACTGTACAGTAATCGCTACTAAACAGTGTCTGTCCTTTGCAAAGATAAACAGGTTACCTTATACTGTACAGTAATCGCTACTAAACAGTGTCTGTCCTTTGCAAAGATCAAGTTTTATTAACAGGTAAAATTGTTATAATCTAAATGTGTAGTAAATTCAAAACTACAATCGTATCAAGACATCAAAATGCCTTGTTTTGAGGTGTGCATTTACTGCAATTTGATTAAAAAATTATCTATTTGAATCCTTTGTGTTAGTAAAACTTGCGTATCTTTACACAGAAGTGACACTGTTTAGCAGAGATTATAAAGTAACCTAACCTTGAAAGTTAGGTATCCCTATTTTACTTGCTAGGGCCTCTTTGATTAGATGCAAGCTCTAACCCTGGAGCTATTAGCGAATACTATCGCAGAATATTAATGATAAAGCCTATTTCAAATATGAGTCCCATTGCTATAGGGATCAACCGTTGTGGTTTCGAACTCATACTGGCGGGAAGAAACAACTACAAAAGGTCCTAAACTTACAAACCTTTGGAGATACAGATACATATCCAACTGAAATTATAGACCTCAGATATTGTACCAAAAACCAATAATGAAATACTGTACTGTAATAAAACAATATTATATAATTTAATGTACTAAGCAAGATATTTTCAATATGAAAAGGGACTATTTGTTGACTTTTGCAAATGAAAATCATAGGGATGTGAGTTAGGTGAAGCCTTATGTAGGCCAGAATATAACAAAATCTGATTTACAACCAGCCTCCAGAAACTTATCACGCTTGTAAGTTGAGGACTCTATAATCTAAATCAGTACATTGAAGTTTTTAAAGACTTTTATTAACTGACATATCACTGTAGGTGGGGAAGGGGCAGAATATGATAACCAGACAAGTACCAAAGTAATGGTTTATTAAAATTTTGTTTAAAACTGTATTTCAATGAATACTATTTTTGAGTTACATAGGTTAACTACCACAAAGGTTGGGGGGAGTTATAGTGATCAAAATAATTATATATCTAAATATTTTCAAAACTTACTTTAACAAACCTCAATTCGTAATCAAATGTCATTCCATATTTGCAGTTACAGCTAAATCAATATTTAGTACACATCTCAAATTTTTCAATCTATATTTTTCCTAAGTCCGTTTGTTCATTCGTTCGAGATTGCCCGGGCCTTTAGCCCGGATGGGAGCTCTATGACCATCAGTCTTAGCCCCCAACCCACCCTGAGTTCCTTATAAGAGTATACTTTCAGCTTTTGTGAAATTCAGCTGTTAATGAGGTAGCCATTTTGACCTTCACCTAGAACTTGTAGGACCAGTTAGTAAAAGTACTAATGACTTCAATTCCCCCCTCAGGTGAAAGGCTACGTTACTGTCTAGCGATAGACGTTCACTGAAGAACCTCTATCCTTGCTTGGGGGGTACACTCGGGCACACTTCTTGCTTTGGGGTACACTCAGACACAATCTTCTATATCATTTCTCTCTTGTTTTTTTCAAGTTTATAGTTTATATATAGGATATAATTTAAATTTGTTACTGTTCTTGAAATATTTTATTTTCATTGTCTATTCTTCTCGTAGTTTGTTTATTTCCTTGTTTCCTTTCCACACTGGGCTATTTTTTCATGTTGGAGCCCTTGGTTTTATAGCATCTTGCTTTTCCAACTAGGGTTATAGCCTAGCTCGTAATAATAATAATAATGATAATAATAATAATAATAATAATACATACATACATATATATGTCATATACCAAGGTACTTCCCCCAATTTTGGGGGGTAGCCGACATCAAACAAATGAAACAAAAAAGGGGACCTCTCCTCTCTACGTTCCTCCCAGCCTGACAAGGCTGGTCAATTACAAGTAATGGGGTATTTGACACCAGTCCATTTTCCTCCACAAAAAGAGGATGGAGGAGATAATTCTATACAGTAATACCTCGGTTTATGAGTGACTGAATATGACCAAAGGGTTGTGGTGGTCTATTGAAAACGTCCCTTGTCTAGTGATCTGCCAGACTGGGGTTCGAGCCCTGCTCAAGCTCAAATGTTTCTTGTAGTGTTTATTACCTCACCATCCTTGTGAGCTAAAAAAGGGATTTTGACGAAGGAAAAATCTATTTCTGGGCAAGGAACCTGTGTCGCCCAGAGAAATGCTCCTCTAGCACCATTTTTAAGGCATAATTATTGCTGAATATACCAGAGAAAAAAAAGATGCATGGAATGCCAGGAATAAACCTAGCTCGCTCTAGGCCTAGCTGCTATTATCAGCAACCATTGCCTGGCCCTCCCTGGTCCTAGCTTGAGTGGAGAAGTGGCTTAGATGCTAATCATATGTATACTATATATGGTCAGTCCCTAGAGAATTGCCCTGCTAGCTAAGGCATTGTCACTGTCCCTTGCCTCTGCCACTTATGAGCAGCCTTTAAACCCTTTAAATCGGTTTACAGTACAGTATGAGCATAAAAATTTAAATCCATCAGCGAGCATAAATTTCCACGAATTAAAGTTAGGGGGATTATCTGCTTCAAAAATTAAAAAGAATAACTTGAAACTGGTTGGTAAAATGGAAATAAAGTCAATAAATAAATTATAGAATACAAATTCAATTAGCATCTAAACACAGGAATTATTGTTACATTTGTAGCCTTGTTAGCCAAGACAGCAGGATCACGTGGTGGAATACAGTGGAGAGTTGGAGTTGTCTAACCCTAATGTCGTCGGACTAGCAAATTTTCCAACTTCAAATCACACTCTCGGAATACACCTGCTTCATATGGTGGTTGATTACTGTACTATTCATTTAGCTTATCCTGATTTACCAGGACACAACAGAAATTTATGGGAAGAGAAAACAAATGTCTAAACCAGCCAAAATTTGAGAGGCGGGTTAACCCTTTTACCCCCAGGCTATCTGGAACTTTCCAACCCTTAACCCCCAGGCATTTTTTTTTCAAGCACATTTTGCAATATATATTTTTTAAATTGCTCTAACAGCCTTAATTTTCGTCATAGAGAGGTCAGATTGGTCTCATTCTTTTGGAAAATGCCTGAAGTTTCTCATAAAGTTATCAAAAATATGAAAAAAATGTAAATAGCAGTTTTTTTGCAAGGGGGTAAAGGGATGAGTTTTGTGAAACATACCAGTACGTCCATTGGGGTAAAAGGGTTAAGTACTTTTGTACTGCTTGGGGCCAATGTCAAAAGAGCTAGTTTTGATGGCCGACTGACAAGGGTGCCCACTTGAGAGTCATAAGCCAGTAATTAAAACTACTTTGTCAAATCTCAAAAGCCTTTCCAGGTTCTCAGAAGACGATGGTTTGACTTCACGAAGGAACAAAAGTAAGTCCAACTTGTACCCATTGGATTAAACTGTCACGAGGTATCACGACAGAACACTCGCCAACATAAACATTGATAGACGTAACACTTACCATGTCCAGGGTCACTTGGTGTAGCAGGGGAGTTATAGACAAAAGAACTTGCAGTAACTGCAGGTTCTTCAGTTTGAGAAGCAGCTTCTGCAGTCTCCGGTGCAGCAGCAGTTTCAGAAGCCTTTTCACAGAATCCTCGAGCCCTCGGAGAGAGAAGGACGGCTTCAATCTGTTGATATGGAGAGCGTTTTTGTGGTTACAGTATTGCAATAAATTATAAATAAAGTATATATACTCACTAGAGTGAAGAGATCACAAGTTTTTGAAGTAGACTGTATAGTCACTAGAGTGAAAAGATCAATTTTTTAAAGTAATTTGAGTTTTTCCTAGATTACAGATATTACAAACTCAAGCGTTCTAATAGGAGTATGATTTGAAACTCGTCGGTTAAAATTCATAACGAGGTACCGGTAGTTACTGCCAGGTGGCGGGTAACCTCAGGCAACCCGACAATCCCCTGGGCAGCCACTGACCTTAGGCTAGGATTTGCAGGGCTGGTTGCTGAAAGGAATTACTACAGTGTTCGTTGGAGAGCGTTTCTTAAGGGACTAGCCTTTCTGTCAAACGAAAGATGTCTCAACGACAACTTACGAACGAGTGCAAGGACCCTGGCAATTGTATATTATGTCTTGGTGATCTATGCTTTAGTAGGTAATGGACTATAGTCGGGTGTAATAGGGTTGACGATTCTCTCAAAATATTTTGAATGTCTAGGATTCTTTGTATTCCATAAAAGACAAAGAAGTGGGAAAAGATGTAGACATAGAAGAAGTGGGAAAAGATGTAGACATAGAAGAAGTGGGAAAAGATGTAGACATAGAAGAAGTGGGAAAAGATGTAGACGAAGAATAAGAAGAAAAGACATTGTACACAACGATCTCACCAAAACCATTCTCTAAAAGTAAACCAAAAATTGAAACAGTCAGATAAGCGAGGAATATGTTATTTTCATTAGTAAAATAAATTTTTGAATATACTTACCCGATAATAATGTAGCTGTCAACTCCGTTGCCCGACAGAATTCTACGGGAGGGATACGCCAGCTATCACTATACTAGAAGGGGGTGTACTCACCAGCGCCACCTGTGGCCAGGTACTGCAGTACTTCTTGTTGACACCACCTCACTCTTTCCTCGGTCCACTGGTTCTCTATGGGGAGGAAGGGTGGGTCAATTAAATCATGATTATCGGGTAAGTATATTCAAAAATTTATTTTACTAATGAAAATAACATTTTTCAATATTAAACTTACCCGATAATCATGTAGCTGATTCACACCCAGGGGGGTGGGTGAAAAACCAGTGTACAAGACTAAAGGATAGCTAAGTATCCCGTATTTCATATAATCAGTTATCCACAATAACAATGAAATAATAAGTACCTGGTAAGGAAGTCGACTTGAACCGTTACTCTGCCTTTAATAAGTTCGTCTTCCTTACTGAGCGCAGCGTTCCTCTTGGAAGGCTGAATCAACTCAAAGGTGCTAAAGTATACAGGGCTGCAACCCATACTAAAGGACCTCTACACAACCTTTAACCCAGGCGCTTCTCAAGAATGAATTGACCACCCGCCAAATCAAAAAGGATGCGGAAGGCTTCTTAGCCTACCATAACAACCCAAAAACAACAATAAAAGCATTCAAGAGAAAGGTTAAAAAAAGGTTATAGGATTAAGGGAATGTAGTGGCTGAGCCCTCACCTACTACTGCACTCGCTGCTACGAATGGTCCCAGGGTGTAGCAGTTCTCGTAAAGAGACTGGACATCTTTAAGATAAAATGATGCAAACACTGACTTGCTCCTCCAATAAGTTGCATCCATAATGCTCTGCAGAGAACGGTTCTTATTAAAGGCCATCGAAGTGGCTACGGCTCTCACTTCGTGGGTCCTTACCTTCAGCAAAGCAAGGTCTTCATCCTTCATGAGAGAATGGGCTTCTCTAATCAGAAGCCTTAAATAATACGAAACTCCGTTTTTGGACATGGGCATCGAAGGTTTCTTGATTGCACACCATAAGGCTTCTGACTGTCCTCGTATAGGTTTTGACCTATTAAGATAATATTTCAGAGCTCTGACAGGGCAAAGAACTCTTTCTAGCTCGTTACCCACCATGTTGGAAAGGCTAGGGATTTCAAACGATCTAGGCCAAGGACGTGAAGGAAGTTCATTCTTAGCTAAAAATCCGAGCTGTAAAGAACATGTTGCAGATTCGGATGTGAACCCAATGTTCTTGCTGAAGGCGTGAACCTCACTAACTCTTTTAGCTGTTGCAAGGCAGACGAGGAAAAGAGTCTTGAGGGTAAGGTCCTTGAAGGAAGCTGACTGGAGAGGTTCGAACCTAGGAGACATAAGGAACCTTAAGACTACGTCTAGATTCCAGCCTGGAGTGGATAAACGACGTTCTTTAGAAGTCTCGAAAGACTTAAGAATGTCTTGAAGGTCCTTGTTGGAAGAAAGGTCCAAACCTCTGTGGCGGAGAACTGAAGCCAACATACTTCTGTACCCTTTAATCGTAGGAGCCGAAAGGGATCTCTCATTCCTTAGATGTAATAGGAAGTCAGCTATTTGGGTTACAGAGGTATTGGTAGAGGAAACTGCATTGGCTCTACACCAGCTTCGGAAGACTTCCCACTTGGATTGGTAGACTCTACGAGTGGATACCCTCCTTGCTCTGGCAATCGCTCTGGCTGCCTCCTTCGAAAAGCCTCTAGCTCTAGCGAATCTTTCGACAGTCTGAAGGCAGTCAGACGAAGAGCGTGGAGGTTTGGATGTACCTTGTCTACGTGAGGTTGACGTAGAAGGTCCACTCTTAGAGGGAGAGTCCTGGGAACGTCGACCAGCCATTGTAGTACCTCTGTGAACCATTCTCTTGCAGGCCAAAGGGGAGCAACCAGCGTCAGCCGTGTCCCTTCGTGCGAGACGAACTTCTGAATGACTCTGTTGATGATCTTGAACGGTGGGAATGCGTAAAGGTCGAGATGGGACCAATTCAGCAGAAAAGCATCCACATGAACTGCTGCTGGGTCTGGAACTGGGGAACAGTACAAAGGAAGCCTTTTGGTCATGGAGGTGGCAAACAGATCTATCGTAGGTTGACCCCACAAGGTCCAAAGTCTGTTGCACACGCTCTTGTGAAGGATCCATTCCGTGGGGATGACTTGATCTTTTCTGCTTAGGCGATCTGCTGAGACGTTCATGCTGCCCTGAATGAACCTCGTTACTAGAGTGAGGTTTAGACTTCTTGACCAAATGAGGAGGTCCCTTGCTATCTCGTACAGGTTCCTCGAATGGGTCCCTCCCTGCTTGGAGATGTAAGCTAAGGCTGTGGTGTTGTCTGAGTTCACCTCCACCACCTTGCCTAGCAGGAGGGACTTGAAGTTCATTAGGGCCAAATGAACTGCCAGCAGCTCCTTGCAGTTGATGTGGAGTGTTTCCTGTTCCCTGTTCCAAGTTCCCGAGCATTCCTGTCCGTTCAAGGTCGCGCCCCAGCCCGAGTCTGATGCATCCGAGAAGAGATGAAGATTGGGGGTTTGAATCGCTAACGATAGGCCCTCCTTGAAAAGGAGGTTGGTCTTCCACCACAAGAGAGTGGTCTTCATCTCTTTGGTGACAGGAATAGAGACTGCTTCGAGCGTCAAATCCTTGTCCCAATGAGCTGCTAGATGGAATTGAAGAGGGCGGAGGTGGAGTCTCCCTAACTCGACGAACAGGGCTAACGATGACAGGGTCCCTGTTAGGCTCATCCACTGTCTCACCGAGCAACTGTTCCTCTTCAGCATGCTCAGGATGCATTCTAGGGCTTGGCTTATCCTTGGGGCCGATGGAAAAGCCCGAAAATCCCGACTCCGAATCTCCATTCCCAGGTAAACAATGGATAGAGAGGGAATGAGCTGGGACTTTTCCAAGTTGACTAATAGACCCAGTTCCTTGGTCAAGTCTAAAGTCCATTTGAGACTCTCCAGACAGCGACGACTCGTGGGGGCTCTCAACAGCCAGTCGTCTAAATAAAGGGAGGCTCTGATGTTCGATAAGTGGAGGAATTTTGCAATATTCCTCATCAGAAGCGTAAACACCATAGGAGCTGTGCTTAGGCCAAAACACAGGGCTTGGAATTGGTACACAACCTTTCCAAAAACGAATCTCAGGAAAGGTTGGGAGTCTGGATGAATAGGAACGTGAAAGTATGCGTCTTTCAAATCCAACGAGACCATCCAGTCCTCCTGCCTGACCGCTGCTAGGACCGACTTCGTCGTCTCCATAGTGAACGTCTGCTTGGTGACATAAGCATTGAGCGCGCTGACGTCCAGCACCGGTCTCCAACCTCCTGTCTTCTTGGCCACCAGAAAGAGACGGTTGTAGAAGCCCTGGGATTGATGGTCCCGGACTATAACCACTGCCTTCTTCTGTAACAAGAGCGACACCTCCTGGTGTAACGCTAGCCTCTTGTCCTTTTCCTTGTAGTTGGGAGAGAGGTTGATGGGAGAAGTGGTCAGAGGGGGTTTGTGGCAGAATGGTATCTTGTAACCCTCCCTTAGCCACCTGACAGACTGGGCGTCTGCACCTCTTCTTTCCCAAGCTTGCCAGAAGGTCTTGAGTCTGGCTCCTACTGCTGTCTGGAGAGGAGGAGAGTCAGTGTTTGCCTTTTGAAGTCTTGGGACCTTTCCTAGACCTGCTCCTGGAAGAGTCTGGACGGGTGCTTCCTCGGCTGGGGGCTCTGCCACGAAAGGGCGGAATAAACCTTGTAGCAGGAGTATCAGCCACTGGGGTGCGGTAAGTCCTGGGAACTGATGGAGCAACCTTAGCCTTACGAGCTGAAGAGGCCACAAGATCATGAGTGTCCTTTTGGATCAGGGCCGCAGACAAATCCTTGATAAGCTCTTCGGGGAACAAGAACTTAGACAGCGGAGCAAAAAGGAGTTGGGACCTTTGACAAGGTGTGATGCTGGAAGAAAGAAAGGAGCAAAGTTGCTCCCTTTTCTTAAGAACTCCTGACACAAACATTGAAGCAAGCTCGCCAGACCCATCCCGAATTGCTTTATCCATGCAGGACATTAAAAGCATGGCCGAGTCCTTGTCCGCAGGGGAGGTCTTCTTGCTCAGGGCCCCCAGGCACCAGTCTAGGAAATTGAACATCTCAAAGGCACGAAATACACCCTTTAGGAAGTGGTCTAAATCGGAGAAGGTCCAGCAAACCTTAGACCGCCTCATTGCTGATCTACGAGGAGAGTCGACCAAACTTGAGAAGTCAGCCTGGGCAGAGGCAGGGACTCCCAAGCCTGGTTCCTCTCCTGTGGCATACCATACGCCCGCCTTAGAAGTGAGCTTAGTAGGTGGGAACATAAAGGAAGTCTTCCCTAGTTGCTGTTTAGACTGCAACCACTCCCCTAATATTCTTAAAGCTCTCTTAGATGACCTAGCAAAGACGAGCTTAGTATAAGTCGACTTAACAGGTTGCATGCCCAGCGAAAACTCAGATGGAGGAGAGCGGGGGGTAGCAGAAACAAAATGGTCCGGGTATACCTCTCTGAAAAGAGCCAGGACCTTACGAAAGTCAATGGGTAA
The DNA here is from genome assembly GCF_036898095.1 of Palaemon carinicauda. Taxonomy (NCBI): domain Eukaryota; kingdom Metazoa; phylum Arthropoda; class Malacostraca; order Decapoda; family Palaemonidae; genus Palaemon; species Palaemon carinicauda. Next base: position 154,087,080 of record NC_090727.1, read on the forward strand.
AGGAGAAGACTTGGGTTCTTCCACGTCTGATGAGGGATCCAGGTGCGCAGCTTCCTCCTCAGAAACCTCATCACCAGAGTGTAGCGAAGTGAGAGGTAATGTAACAGTGGTATGCTGAACAGCAGAATCTGAACAAGCGGGTGCATCAACGCCTGTGGTTTCATCCTCAAGTCTCTGTTGCTGAGTTAAAACCTGAGGTTCAGGCTGCAAAGACTGGTCAAGAAGAGTAGAGGAAGGTAGGCGCATGGGTTGAGGTGGCTGACTCCTAGCATGAGTTTCTTGTCTCAAGAGTTGCGCTTGCTGTAAGGGTTGCGGATGCGCAGTAGCAGGTTCCTGAGGAACGAGTTGAGGTTCCTGAGGTGTGAGCTGCGAGAGTTGAGGTAGCGGCTGCGCAGAACGCAGTTCTTGTCTCGCGAGTTGAGGTTCCTGAGGTGCTAGCCTAAGGAGTAGAGGCTCTCGCCTTGAGGAGTGTTGAGGTCGCTGCAGCGAGTGCTGAGGTGGCTGCCTCATGGATGGAAGAGGTTGTCGTACCTCAAGAGATTGTTGCCTCGCTGGTGGAACCGCAAGCGGAAGCGGAGGAAGTAAGGCATAAGACTCCTGCTCCCATTGCTGAGGTTGCCTTAAGGAAGGCGGAGGTTGCTGCACACCGCTGGTAACTGGCAACTCAGTACGCGGTAAGGTATCCTGAGGAACCTCAACTTCGTACGCCTGGCAGACTGGACTGCGGTGAGGCGGAGCAATCGCAGGAGGAGGTGTAACCTTCTCAGCCTGACACTCGCGCATTAAGACCGCAAGCTGTGACTGCATGGACTGCAGCAAAGTCATCTTGGGGTCGACAGACGCTAAGGTCTGCTGAGGCAAAGCCTGAACAGAAGATGAGGTCTGTTGCGGCATCACCTTACCTCTCTTAGGAGGTGTGCAGTCACCTGATGACTGCGGAGAGTCAGAGCTAATCCAATGACTGCAACCAGGTTGTAGAGCTCTTGAGGTCTGGACTTTGCGTTTGAGAGGTCTAGAGACCTGAGTCCAGCGTTTTCTCCCTGACATTTCTTCTGCAGACGAGTAAAAGACGGGCTCAATCGTCTGCGGGTGGGAGTGACGGTCTCTGTAAGACACGCCCGCAACCACCAAGGATACTTCTGTGCGCCGATCAAGGCCTGCCGAACCCTTTTGCCCTTCGACATTGCTTCTCCCCTGGGCTTGGGAGCTTGCAAGAGGTCCCGGACTGGGAGGACGACTGGCACGCACAGAAGTACCCTCACGCACCACACTGACACTGACACTAGCACTTGGCACCGCACTGACACTAGTACTTGGCACAGTACTGGCACTATCACCTCCCACTGCACTTCTGACCTTAAGTTCTTTGACTTCTGCCATAAGAGACTTATGGTCACTAACCACCGATTCAACTTTGTCACCTAAAGCCTGAATGGCACGCAAAACAACGGACATATCAGGTTGAGCACAAATAGAAGGTTCGGGGGTAGCCACTACAGGGGGAGGAAAAGGTTGAGGATCATGTGGTGAGGAAAAAAGTGAAGAGCGAGAAGAACTCCTCCTAACTCTCTCTCTCTCTAACTTGGTTGAATATTTCAGGAATCGAACAAATTCAAGTTCCGAAAGTCCGGCGCATTCCTCACATCGATCTTCCAACTGACAGGGTCTTTCCCTACAGTCAGAACAAGCGGTGTGAGGATCAACCGAGGCCTTCGGAACACGCCTATTACAAGACCTACATCGTCTATGGGGTGGGGCTTGTGAAAGGTCAGACATCTTGAATCAAAGAGTTAGTCAAGGGGGATTCCAAATCAAGCAAAAAGATTGTTAACCATTAATCAAAACCAAATAAAGCTATCTAAGCTAATTAGAAAAGTTTCCAGTATAGCGAAAGCTGAAATCTTGGAGAAATACTTCACCAAAAGCCGTGAACAATACTCCAAAATCATAAGCGTATCCCAGAACGTCTTGCCGGAAGCACGACAGAGGAAAAAGTGAGGTGGTGTCAACAAGAAGTACTGCAGTACCTGGCCACAGGTGGCGCTTGTGAGTACACCCCCTTCTAGTATAGTGATAGCTGGCGTATCCCTCCCGTAGAATTCTGTCGGGCAACGGAGTTGACAGCTACATGATTATCGGGTAAGTTTAATATTGAAAAAATTATTTTGAATGTCTAGGATTCTTTGTATTCCATAAAAGACAAAGAAGTGGGAAAAGATGTAGACATAGAAGTGGGAAAAGATGTAAACATAGAAGTGGGACAAGATGTAGACATAGAAGAAGAAGAAGAAAAGACATTGTACACAACGATCTCACCAAAACCATTCTCTAAAAGTAAACCAAAAATTGAAACAGTCACATTAAGATGTCAGGAGTAAGTTTGTATTCAATGTTCTGGCTGAGGGAGGGTCTTTCCCACCATCCACCAGCAACTACCGACACCTTGTTATGAATTTTAACAACCAAGTTCCCGCCAATCTGATAACATACTCTCATTATTAAACAATGAGGCTTTGTATTTGTTTAAGGAATAAACATTATACAATAAAACTCACTTATGAAAACATACATTTTCTACCACAAAATAAGCTGAGAATTTTGCTTAAGAGATAACCGTGTTAGTTAGTCTGCGAGTGCTGTTTTCCCCTTATATTTGCATGAAAAACCATTTCTCCTGTTGGTTTTCTTGTTGTTTTGTTGGTTTCTGCTGTTATCAACTTCCGTAATTCATTACTTCTCATTTTACCGCACCCTAAAATCCTGATTCCCACCTGGGGTTCCTCCATTACAGTTGGATGGCGGTAATCGGAAGACGATACTATTGCGGAGGTTAATAATATCAGGATACAATAAAGATGGAAAACTAATAGGGAAAAAATGTTTTTTCTTGCAAAAAATGGTTGGGTGGGACTCTTAACAATAATTTACCAAAAATTGAAATGGCCGATCATGATAGCGGGATGGATATGGGAGACCCAGGCCACAGTGTTAGTATACAACAAAACTTTATAGTGTCTCATAACCTAGAATTATTGGTTTTATTGTAGTTATGGTCGGAAAAGGCTTTTCTACTAAATAAAAAGGCGTTTCCTATAGAAAAACGTCCGTTTTCTTGGAAAAGGACTTATTTTCACTGCAAATAAAATTATTATCTTTTTCTGCGAGCGAAGCGAGTGCACAGTGGAGCAAAAACCCTTAAATTTCTGAAAAATATCCAAGTTCGGTTAATTTGCTGTTTGAAATGAAGGTCAAATTCAGTGAAAGCAAATTATTTACTAAATGAAAAACTATTTAATCCACTCAAAATGTTGTTCTGTCAGTGACTATAATTTTATTGAATGTCATGTTGTTACTAATTTGACATTATACAATTATGCTATAATTATTATGCAGAATAACTACGCATCCCATGCAAGAGTTAAACCAAAGGTCTATTCCAAAGTAATTTTCATAGCCAAACATAGGGAGGGAGATCCGTAAACCAGCGTTTATCTTGTGAGCCCAGCGGAATTATTTTGCCGTCATCAAAGGAGACGTTTAATCCTATTTTACTTAATCAGGTTTGTATAGAAAATGGGTTTACAGTATTTCCTGATTATTTATCTATTGATATTTTCCTGTACAATAGCTCGCATTCCTCTCATTTTAGCATTATCTCTGCTCTCCTTTAAGCATTATCTTGTTGCTCTCCTCTAAGCATTATTTTGTTGCTCCAGTTTCTCCCGCGTGCATAAAAAATTAGGCACCAACTAACCTAAACTTCCTCCTCCTAACCTAACCTACAAGCCACATCCTTACCTACTAGCCTAACGGGAAGGGGAGGATAACGCAACAGTACCCAAAGTGCTACTGTCCTCAGCGGGTTGTGTCCCCAGCGGGCACCTACCCACTGAGGCTAAACATGTTATATAGGGAATATGTAGGGGTGACAAACACCCCTTTTTTTTACCTTTTTATATGTTGGATAAAGTGTGCATGGAAAAATTCATTAAAATATACAAGATAATATTACCGTAGCATTGCTAACATTAGCAATGCCTTTGTAACGTTGCTTATTTTAACATTCCCAGTATATACGTGACTTTGTGACCTGGGAACTCCTAGGTTAGGTTAGGTGGGTTTGTTAGGTTCCGTACCTATTGTTTACTTTTTATATAGTGTAAAACTTATATTGAAAAATTATTTAAAATACGTATGGAAATATCTAGCATTACTATCGCTAGTAATGTCACCGTACCGTTGGCAACACTGTGTATCATTGGTAACGTTGCTAATTTTACCGTTCTCAGTAAATACCTGAGGTTTGTGACCTGTCAACTACTAGGTTAGGTTAGGTGGGTTTGTTAGGTTCCGTACCCTTTTTGTACTATATACATATTGTGTAACCGGTAATATTACCTTAACAATTCGAGTCATCGTTAGTAACACTCTGTATCATTGGTAACGTTGCTAATGTTATCGTTCGGCATACATTCGCGAGTGAAGTTATCAGGATATTACCAATTATCATGTCTGACAAATGGCTCCATTATCTGAAAGGGACATGGCAGGGATGACCCCATTCACTATAGTCCATTTCTTTTATCGAGGCAGATTTGCACCGACTCGCAGCGGTGCCCTTTTAGCTCGGAAAAGTTTCCTGATCGCTGATTGGTTAGAATGATCTCGTCCAACCAATCAGCGATCAGGAAACTTTTCCGAGCTAAAAGGGCACCGCAGCGAGTCGGTGCAAATCTGCATCGCTAAAAGAAATTGACTATAACTTAGCACTTCGGACCCTTTTCGGAAAACGACACCCTGCGAACACCCCTTAGGCTGCCGTACTCATAGTCAGCCGTCATAATACAAAAAGGTGGCCGCTTTTATACATATACCCCCAAATTACCCCTACAGTTTTAACCCCTAATAACAGAACCATTAAAATCCTACTGTTATGGTAAAAGGGCACACGGTAGGCACGGGTAAAACACCGTTGAAGACGGTTGACTTAAATACTTAGAAAATCGTATCTATGGACGGTTTAAGTCTATATTAATAAAACTCCTACATCATACAATACCTTGAAGGGCTTAATAAGGTTAATAATCTGCGGCAACCGGGACATTTTCACTCTTTTGTTGTTCAGAAACCGTCAATTTGGTCCTCCGCCGATCAGCTGTTTCTTGTAGATAATAGATCTGCAATAGAACTAAAGTGGTATCTCAAAGATTGCGTCATTCCGCCATCTTGGAAAGAGACATCAGCATATACATATTTTAGCGTCATGTTTAAATGGTGGAATTATGATTATAAATATGACTAGATAAACTACAATCCTGGTTGGAAAAGCCAGATGATATAAGTCCAAGGGCTCCAAGAAGGAAAATAGTCCTGTGAGGAAAGGAAATAAGCAAATAAATAAACTATATGAGAAGTAATGAACAATTAACACTAAAATATTTTAAGAACAGTAACAATATCAAAATTAATCTTTCATATACGATCTATAAAAACTTAAAAAAACAAGAGGAAGGGAAATAAGAGAGAATAGAGAACTCTAACCCATGACAGTGGAAGACAATGGTACAAAGGCTATGGCACTATTAGGTTAGGATGGGCCTACAAACCATCATTTTATTTTGTTTCAAATAAACGTATCACTGCTCATTTGTTTTTATACCAAATGTTAGATTTATTGTAAATGTATGGTACCTAATTCATGTGACATAACTTTTTTTTATTTTAAATATTTCATCTTTTCGTATAGACGAAGGCCTGTTAGGCCTACAAGGCAAATGCTCTATGCAAAGACTGTGGTGTACATACACCATCATCATTGAACCTCAATGTATCGTTGACCATTATAAAAGGTTAAAGGTGACTGGTTTCAGTTCCGGTTCCATCAGAACAGATGCTCACCAGAATGTCAGCCGGGCAAGCCCAACCTCCCACTGTGGTGCCCTACCACAGCAGTAGCCTCCCCAGTAAACAGCTTAAACTCACGGTCCTGGGTGGGGATCGATCTCTTGCCATGCTCATAATAATGATTCAGCTGCTTGTTATCTGGGAAAGCTTTTTCTTTTCTTTTTGTAGAGCTGTTACAAAACCCAATATCAATTGGTGGTGGCATAAGCTCCCGTTTCTCTATCCAGTTATAGCTGATCTAAGCTCGGACTTATAAATTCCCGATGATGCATCTGATATTGTATCTCAGCCACTTCTTTTTTAGACACTTTTAGATCCTTTCACACTTGTTAATTTGCAATAAAAAACAAGGACACTTAGATTTCCATAATTAGTCCCTAGTTTGTATTAAATATCGTGCAAATCAAATTCATTACAAATTACTTTCATTTATATAGTTTATCCAATTCTATTTTATGAATTTTAGGTAAAAGTGCAAATGAGAAGGAAACTTTTCGGTGACAATTGGAAGTGAAGCAGAGGTCCTCGGTTAGATTTCAACAGTCGTCTTCATCTCCAGCTTTTAAATTAATACTTCTCCATTCATCGTCTTCTACTCCACACTTCATGGTCCTCAGCCATGTAGGTCTTGGTCTTCCAACTCCTCTAGTGCCTTGTGGAGCCCAGTAAAAAGTTTGGTGAACTTATCAATATTGTGGAGTGCAAAGAGCATGACGAAACCATCTCGATCTACCCTTCACCATGATCTCATTCACATATGGCATAGAGGTAAAAGCGAAGACAAACAAGGTGTTACTAGGTACTATAGGGATAATGCAAGACCCTTTAATACTCCCCATAGTGTACTGCATTTATACACGGATGATATTAAACACAAACGGATTTCCCTACTTGACGATAATAAGGCTGTTGTATCAGTGGTACCTTTTTCTTTACTAAAAATAAGAGCCCAGATTACTCACCTGATGAACCGATTTCTTAATTTTTTTTTTATGAAAAGTGTCCCTCTTGATTCAAATAAACCTGCCTTCAATATTGGGCCACCAACTCGTCTTTATTTTGGTACCTTCCTGCTTTATACAGTACATTAATTTTTCCGTTTAATCTTTTCAGAAGACAAATCTCTTTAAATCCACCACTTTCTCTTGATGATGCATTTCAAGTAAACGCTTTCTTCACTTACTATCTTTTTAACCCCCGATTTTGGAATGATTTTCCTAATCAGTGATGAAAGGACTGACAAACCATATTCAAGTACTGAATAGAAAATATAAAATATTCTAAGATCAGTTGTATTAAAATACATCAGTCATATATAAAATACAAAATAAGACTCAAGCACCTTCCACACGAGGGGCAAATACACGGCGGGCAGATTGTTATCAATTTTGTGGTACGGGTGGCAATCATGTGGGTAGATGATGACACAGACGAGGAAGCCACGAGCAAAACATCGAAGTGACCGTGATCCTCGTTAAGGCACTGGATGGGCTCGTGACTAAGGACCGCGTGTCCTGTTGACTGTGGCTGCACTCTACCCGGCATCTGGACCACGTCATACATTTGCCTGCCTGTGCCTAATATTAATGCCTTCCTTGGGCTGTTTGATCCGGTAACACTTTCAAAGCCAGAGAATTAAGGGCAAATCAGACTGGGTCCCCTGCATTTGCCCCTCGTGTGGAAGGGGCTTTATATGAACTTATTGAACAAACAAGAATTCATAAAAACTTTGAACTTCTGAAGTTCCACCATTTAAACCATCAAATCAGGAAGATCATTCCACAATATCGTGGATGGAAACTATTAGTCAACCAAATTGAAATTGTTGGTGGAACAGTTGGAAATTATCACACAGCATCAGAAGTAATTAGATAATGTTCAAATGAAAATGAGGACATTAGAATATTTATATCATAAGTGTTAATAAACATTATAGATGACTACTGTACAATATTTTCCTTTATGATGTAAATATATTGAGGAATTCACGCCACGAGGTGATGGTGTTTATTACTATCGAAAACATTTTTATGTGAGCTCTTTCCTCTGCGAGACATCATAAAATCCATTTTTCTCGACTTGTCTTCTGTTTTTGCCCTTTTTTCCTTGTACTCCCAAGGTTTTCCAAAAGTATTTGCCCTGTCATTACATATTTAATGCTTTTTTCAACAAAGTTTTCCTCTTCATTCATTTGCATCACAAGTTCAAACCATCTTAACATAAAACTTATTTAGATCAACATCCTCTACATAAGTTATGAATTTACCATCGAGGTAGAACACTGTTACTTATCTTGATAAACATACCAGAGTATGCTCAAATAACAGTAGTGTGCACTGCTGCCATCAAAATATCTACGCGAGAGATGGCATGACCAATTCTCAACCTTAAAATTAAGAAGTCAACCTTCTTGTTACTGTAAAAACCATGTAATGTAAGCCCAGGATTAATTGCCCCGATGCTTTTACCTTTCTTTCAAAGAAGGAAGACATCAACCTCTCTTAACATTACCCTAAATTATAGGACTTCATTGATCTTTTAAGTTTTCTGTGAGGAAGACTTTCTTTAGAGCGTCATTTACACACTAATACTATCATTATTATTACTGGCAGAGCTATAACCTTAGTTGGAAAAGCAGGATGCTATAAGCCCAAAGGCTTCTACAGGGAACATTAGCCAAGCAAGGAAAGGAAATAAGGAAATAACTAAATATGAGAATGGACAATTATTAAAATAAAATATTTTAGAAACAGTAACAACATTAAAACAGATACTTCATATATAAACTATAAAACGAATTAAGTCGGCTTGTTCAACATAACATTTGCTGTAAGTTTGAACTTTCAAAGTTCTACTACTACCGAGAATTCTGATGAAATGAAACCAAGTAAAAATGAAGAGTTTTGTGTTATTATTATTATCATCATTACTAGCCAAGCTACAACCCTAGATGGAAAAGCAAGATGCTATAAGCCCAAGGGCTCCAACACGGAAATATAGCCCAGTGAGGAAAGGAAATAAGGAAATAAATAAATTATGAGAATAAATTAACAATATATCATTTTAAAAACAGTAACATCGTCAAAACAGATATGTCCTATAAAAACTATTAACAACATCAAAAACAGATATATAAACTATAAAAAGACTCATGTCAGCCTGGTCAACATAAAAACATTTGCTCCAACAATGAACTTTTGAAGTTCTACTGATTCAACTACAAGGTTAGGAAGATCATTCCACAACTTGGTAACAGCTGGAATAAAACTTCTAGAATAGGATATGCCAGAAGATTGCTGTGGAGAAAGCAATACACATCTAGCCTCAAGAATGTTGATTTTAAGTCTGCACTGTACGCCATCGCTTACCGAGAACGCGTCAATCTCGTCAGGGGACAAAGAAAAGTTTGGGTGATTATGAAGACACTTTTATTATGTACATACCATGGTACAATAAATACTGTTACAAGGTAAGCGTATCATGAAAATAGGAGAAGGTCTATCCTCTACTTGCATTTTCACATTCAGAACCTATAAATATTAATGCAAAATAAATATAAAAATTATAATTGCAATTGCCAAAATTGTGTTCTGTGACTGACTACAATTGCAAGTCATATAACTTCTTCACAACATTTGAGAATTTTTGTTATGTACAATCTATAATCTGAAGAATTAAAACTGGTTAAGCAACACAAAGGTTTTTTTTATTTTTTCACTACATGTCATACAGTAATTCCATCAGGGGGGGTTTTGTGATTGTTTACACACTGGGGTTCCCCCTCTCTCAAACACAACAGTGCATACTGTAGTAGACAAACAGTAAATGGATTTTTAGTGATGCTACAAGAGGAAAAGAGAACTGTGAAACGTTACTCTAGGCTAGTGTAAATGCTCTAAGGATTACAAAGGGCACAACACAATCATGCCCGAGCTTTTCACGAGAGGAGTTCATCGTAAATGACACGCCTATGTTCCCTGGGGCTGCCTCCTGGGGAGTTCCCGCGGACCACATCTAGGGACGCGACCTCCCCGAGTTCTGCCAACAATGTAAAAATCAGGGATTCTTTGACCTAAAAAAAAAAATTTGTCAGTGGCACACTTGCAAAATACCTACAAAGTCAATTAAAACAAGTCAAACTTCCTGCTGACTCCTGAAATAAAAAAAAAAAAAGTTAACAGAAACACCACAAGCCACTGTATACAACTGTTGCTTCTGATTCATCACAAAAAGTGGAATGGGGGAACACATGGTCCCGATTCTTGCACAGTTAATTGTTCCGAGCTATTCTGGGCACTCGTCCACTGCCAAATATAATATTAAATGAGATTTATCATCTAATGGATTGATTGTTTAAGCCACTTAAAAGTATACAACACTTACATTTGCAGTAACATATGTAATAACTAGGTCATATTCAATCTATTAGAAATTTAGTTTCTTCTTTAACCACTTCTATCGATTTACAGTTTCAAAATTTAGAACACCTCATATTGGAGGGTATGGACCATGACTAAAACTGCCAAGGGTCGAAGGGTAGGGAGATCTACCTGCTGTTGGAGGAGCCGGGTAACTCTGGTATGGATTGGGTGGGGCATGGAGAGCTCCATATTGACCCATGGTAGGGGGCTGGGGGGTGGTTGCTGCATGCGGGGCTAGGCTCGGGGGATACTGAGTAGCATATGGGGGATACTGACCGGCATAGGCCGCATATGGACTGGGGGAGACAGACGTTCCGGCTCGGTAAGGAGCTGCATACTGCGAGTATGCGGGTGCCTGGTAAGACGGGAAGGGAGAGGGCGATGTTACTGTGGGGTTTGTGGGAGCAGCACTCGGCAGAGACGATGCAAGGGGCTGCTGGGTGCTGGCTGAATTTATCAAGGACTGTATGTCTGGGTTAAGGGTTGCTTGGTAATCGGGGCGACGGAAGGCACTGGTGCCTGTGGATAACGTGTAGTTGAGGTAGTCAAGGGCCGATGCGTGACTGTGGGGGGAACTAAGGTCTTCTGGAACAGGGTCAAAGGCTTGTGTATTTAGCAAATGAGACAAACTAAGTGGGCTATCAGGTCCCCCGAGTCCTCCACTACGAGAAGTGGGAACCAGCCCACCGCTAGCGTGAGTGAGAGTAGAACTTATGGAGCTTTGAGGAGATTGTTGGATTGGTTGCTGTTGCTGCTGGGATATTTGTGGGCTCTCCGTAAAAGATGGCGAGGGTCCCTGTTGAGAAGTAGGTGTGGTACTCACGCCCGACAGCGATCCGAAACTTCCCGCTGCGGTGCTGAATTGTGCTTGACTGGTCGATGGTAGAAATGAAGACTGAGACGTAAAGGTACTTGCGGAAGATACTCCCGGCTGATGCACGTGGGGAGCCACCTGGGCAACGTTACTTCCTAGACTGGCGCTGGACACAGCGTCCATGGGACCCTTGGACCAAGTGCTATTACTGCTGCTACTACTGCTACTGGTAGTTATGGTGTTGCTGCCAGAGCAGGAGCTATTACTACTATTATTGCTACTACTAATACCACTTGACTGTTGTTGCTGCTGTTGTTGTTGTGAAGGTTGAGTGGGCTGCAAGAAAGGTTGGAAGAGTGGTTGAGAAGACTGGAAGGTTTGCGTTGGGAAAGAAGGTATGTTTGGAACAGTCGAAACAGGGGTCGAAGCTTGACTTGTATTGGAGGAGGTCTCCGGTGGGCCGGGACCACCGGGGGGCAGCAGGTTGCTCATTGACTGTAAAGGAGTCAAGCAGGCAGTAGGTTTATTTGGCGATTTACTAATCTGCGGCCTAACTACGCCGGTGCGTCCGTCGTCGCTACTTGTGACGGAGGTGGGTAAGGGTTTGGTTATTTCGCCCATTCCAAATCCAATAGCATTCTTGGAAGGCGTTCCTAATGACAAGTCATTGGATTGCTGGGATGGAGTGCTCCTTTCCGACAGATTACCTGCATTATTTTCCAGTTCTAAGCCTGAATTATTGACAACATCCCTTCTGTTCATTGTACTTGAATCATTATTTGTCTGTAACATATCCAAGGTGTTTTCCACATTGGCCTCTTTGTTTTCCATATCTTGCCCCATGTTCGGCATCTCAACGGAATTCTCGTTGAAATGATCGCTGTGTCCGGTGCCGTTGTCATCGCTCATCTCATTCTCACTGGCTGACGTTGGCAAGTCATCCAGTTCGTCTTCCAAGCTGTGATCTTTACTGCCATCGTCAAGAGCTTCCATGTTCATCAAGCTGAGAGAGGTTTCGCACTCTTCTGCGGCTTGATTCTTCATGACATCTTCCTCTATTCTCTCCTTGTCTGTCGATGGTTGAGCCCCATCGGTTTTCATTTTCTCTGAAGAGCTGGCTTCTTCTGAAGGTTTCTCTGTTCCCTCTACCTTAGCTTCCTTCTTTTCGTGGGGTTTGCGCAACTTGGCTAACTGCGAGAGAGTAACCCTTTTCGTTATCTTGCTAATTCCACTAGTGCCTGGCAAACCGCTGATGACCTCCAGAGTCCCAGAGCTGGGTGCATCTGAGCCTGGCTTCACTGTAGGGCTGATGGTTATCTTAGGGGTGACAATAGGATTCACTATAGAAGAAGAAGGAAGAGTCTTAGTCGTGGGAGTTACAGTAACCTTGGGGTTGAGTTTGAGATTTCGGACAGCTTTTGCCGTGGAGGTGAGTCCAGGTTTTGTGGCTGGGGTAATGACAACACTTTTGTTCAGGAGTGCCTGGGGAGCTGAACCTCGAGAGGTGACAGGCACAACAATGCCCTGGAATCCTTTACCGCCCCTCCCAACAGCAGGTTTCTTCATGATTCTAACTGGCATTTGACCCTTGGTGATAATATTTCCAGTTGCATATTGCATGGCCATTGGTGGACGGCCTCTTCTGGCTCCTCCTCGTCCGCCGGGATGCTGCATGCGAGGGCGAGGCGTGTTAACTATTGTGGGTACGATGGTCACGCTCCCTTTGTTCAGTGGCAGCCCGAATACTTCCTCTGAAAAATGGGAGACATAATTAGCAAAGGAGTCAAAATAAACTTTCTACGCAGAAAAAGAAACAGGGAAAACCTCTGCTAAGGCAAACACGAGCGGGATTTTTTTACCAGCATAATATACTCAACAAAAATAAGAATGGATTTTGAAGATATTTGAAAAATGAAAAACCAAACCAATATCATCTTTAGGTGTCTGTCAAAACGAAAATGTGGCATAATTTCTATAACACAGAGAAAGACTAATCATCAATACTCACCCAAAGTTATAATAACGTTAACAATTTGAAAATTTTCACGTTTTTTTGTTTCCACAGATTGTGTTATTTTAGTTTTCACAATTTTATCATCAAGTGGAAAAATAAATGAACAAATACACTCCTTGGTAGGGATAAAAAACATGATATACATACACGGTAATATGATATGGAAGGACAAATCTATGGAACAGAAGAAAAAAGTTCAAGGTAGACTGGAAGGCATTTCATGAAGGCAGCATTTAAACCGAGGATTGTAATTTATTAAGAAGTAAGACATGAGTGGAAGCAGTCATAGGAAACTGAAGAAAATGGCAGAATAGGAGACGGACAAAAAATAAGCTGGGAAATTTGAATGCATTTTACAATGTAGTTTTCTGACTAAAATTTTATCAAGACTTCCGTAGGTAGTAAGACTTTCAAATGAAATTTAGTGATAATCAGACAGGCTACAGACACAAAAAATATATTACTTTTAATTTTCTCTTTCATGCATGTACTTAATATTTGTCTAAATAAACTTTATTCTGCTGTTCTTTTATCAAAATTTATCATGGAACTTGGAACAACTAAAGCATCAAATAAATTCTTTGTTTAAAAGTAAATAAAGAGAAAAGTTGGGAGACCCAGGCCTACATGGCTGAGGACTATGAAGCATTAAGTAGGAGATGATGATGAATGGAGAATTGCCAATTCAAAATCTCAAGATAGAGATGACTGGCGAAATCTAACAAGAGGACCTTTGCGTCAATAGGCGTAGGAGGAAATGATGATGATGACATTAAGAAAGAAAGCACGATCACTTACCATTGCCAGGAGGCACTCGAATGGCCACGATCTTGCCGTCTGCAAGACGCAAATAAATACCTTTCTGGGTCTTGATAACCATGACAGACTGTCCAGATTTCAAGAGAATTGGCTTCCCGTCACCAGAATTGGTAGGAATGCTGACCTCTGCAAAAAGTGGATGAAATCTCACTTCACAACAAGTTTAAATATTTTGAAATAAATTATCAGAATAAAATATCTTTCACTGATTTATCAGATACTGATTTGGAAATTAGTAGTTACAATGAAAACATATAAAATAATATTCACTTATATCATGCTAAAATTTACCAATAATATCTTAATGTATATAAAATGAGAGAGAGAGAGAGAGAGAGAGAGAGAGAGAGAGAGAGAGAGAGAGAGAGAGAGAGAGAGAGAGAGAGAGAGAGAGAGAGAGAGAGAGTAAAACACCTTTTAGTCCATCTGCAGAGACTCCATTTGCTCTTTGAGAGAGAGAGAGAGAGAGAGAGAGAGAGAGAGAGAGAGAGAGAGAGAGAGAGAGAGAGAGAGAGAGATTCTTACCTTTAGGGACAGTTATCTGTTGAACAGAAACACCCTGTTTAGCCAATGCTTCGACAGGGAAACTTGGTTGAGCCGATCTCGACAGAATATTTGGCCGATGTATTATCCCCCCACCTTCAAGTCTGTGTCCCATTTCTGCCTGAAGGGGTCGAACAGTACCCACAGGTTTGGAGTACATCACACCTCTGAAACAGACCAGATAGTTTCAAGAGAAAGAAATGGTCCTCTAACACTTCAGATATTTTCCTAAATATATATATATATATATATTAATACATAAAAAACTTGAGGGGCACTCAGTAGAGGGCAGACCTCCACCGCAACAGCTTATTTCTCGACCTTGATCTTTGACCTTAACGTATTAATTGGCGTGGATTTTCATACACTCAAATATGGACCAAGTTTGAAGTGTCTGTGACAACAATGTCTTAACTTATGGCTGATTATGTGAATTGATCATTTTCCTGTCCATAAACTTGACCTTTGACCTTGATCTTCCAAAATTTAATCATTTCCAGCTTTTTACATGAAAGTTAATCCCTGCAAGTTTCATTTGTCTATGATTAAAATTGTGGCCAGGAGGTTTAATAATAATAATAATAATAATAATAATAATAATAATAATAATAATAATAAAAAAAAAAAACACACAAACGGGGTAAATCATAACCTCCTTCCAACTTTGTTGGCGGAGGTAATTATTGGTAACCCCTCATCAGCTACAACTAGTTAAGCTTCTTGTTAACAAGCATTTAAGTTTTTCCAGCTTCCACACAGAGTTTACAGTATCTATACAAATAAAGCTTGTATCTTTGTCAGAATGAATAATATGAGAGCTGTAGTATGTATGCCACTGAAATATTAAACTTATGAAGCATGATTCTCATGTATAGGTTTTAGAGGGGTAAACTGACATTACTATTTCATATCACAACACTCCAAAAACGTTTCAGTTCTACTCCATTTCATTGCAAAATGTAATGGAGGAAAAGTTAAGTGGTGCTTAGAATATCAAACTTAAAACATAAGTAACATTTAAAAATTAGTGTGTCAGATTAATGAAGATTTTCCATAAATCATCTCAATACCTTTATATAATTAGATTATTTTTCATAATTACTTGCAAATTAGTACATAATAAAGTTACAGTTGTAAATATTTCAGATAAATGGGCCATCCAATAAGCTGGGAATAAAAAATTCCAATTATAGTAACAAATATATCTTTGATCCTGTGAAATATACTTTTAAACGACGTACCCAGCTGGTAAGAAATCATTGGCGAACAATGAAAACTTCAAAGACATGACACTACATACATACATATACTAAGGCACTTCCCCCAATTTTGGGGGGTAGCCGACATTAACAAATGAAACAAAACAAAAAAAGGGACCTCTACTCTACCCGTGGCCGCGGGGGCATAAAAACAATTAGAATAGCGCCAACGTTATCCCTGCGTGTCGTAAGAGGCGACTAAAAAGGGACGGGACGAGGGGGCTGGGAACCCCCTCTCCTGTATCGACATCCTGTGAGACATCGACAGACATGACACTACCTACTAATTAATAATTACTACGAGTTACGATGCAGAACAATACTCACCCAATCTTAGTCCCCATGATAACCTGCTGACCTTGTTGATTCTTAGGGTAGAACGCAGCGTACGAGGGCCTGCTGTAGCTGATGTTGGCCTGCTTCTCCAACTCGTACGACCTCTTTGCGAGCCTCTTTTCGGCCCTCGATAACTTCTTGTCTTTTCGGTCAACTAGCAAACTTTCGTGTCTGAAAGGTGCTTTGGTAAAAAGATTTCCATTCAGGCGGACAACGTCGCGCAAGAGGGGGTCTCTGTATTTCTCCACTTTATCGGTCATGTCGACCGGGTCGGGGTCACTTTCGTTTTCTACCAAGAGGTTACTTATTTCCTTGGATGACAAATGAGCGTCGGGATTCATTTCGTCGACAATACGATCTGCGATTCCTTGTTTGTTAACTTGTCTATCGTAAATACGTTTCTCGAGAGAGTTGTCCGTCACTAGTCGGTAGATATGACACTCCTTTTTCTGACCGTAACGATACACACGACAGACTGCCTGAGTGTCGTGGCATGGATTGAACGAGGCGTCAAACACAATTACTCTGTTGGCCCCAACTAAATTGATTCCTAAGCTTCCCGCTCTGGTTGACACTAAAAATAAATGGACATTAGGATTTATATTAAATTCATTGATTAGCTTTTCTCTTTCTTGTGCTGAAGTACTCCCATCCAGCCTGAAATATGAACGATTTCTCTGCCAACCTTCGAATGTCCCAGGGATATATGATCTTTGTAAAAATTCTTCTAACAAAGTCAGAGTAAAAAGAGACTGGGAAAATACCAGAATTTTATCACCAAGTCGTACGGACCCATCGACAATCTGGAAGAACACTTGAACTTTAGCCGATGTTGTTAACGAGCCTGG
This sequence comes from Palaemon carinicauda, assembly GCF_036898095.1. Classification (NCBI taxonomy): domain Eukaryota; kingdom Metazoa; phylum Arthropoda; class Malacostraca; order Decapoda; family Palaemonidae; genus Palaemon; species Palaemon carinicauda. The sequence continues at coordinate 154,104,038 of NC_090727.1, forward strand.
TATGTAGTTCTCGAACAAACCCTCCGTCCAATCGAGGGTCATCTCTTCCTTTTTGACATCTTCCTTCTTATCTTCTTTTTTCTCCTCCCCATTTTCTCCTTCTTCTTCTTTGACCTCCTCTTTCTTTGCACCTGACCCGTCTCCATCCTCCCCCGACTCTTTCTTGACCATCGGTTCCGTCTTGACCTTTTCTTCCGAGCCGGTCGCCGCCATGGTCGGGGTGGAGGGAGCCGGAGTGGCGGGCGTGGCTGGCGTGGCAGGAGTGGCGGGAGTCATCGGGCTGTGATCGCTCGACATCTGTTGACTGTTGGAGCCAGAAACGAAGGGTGAAGCCGTCCTGTGTTGGTTGGCATTTGGCTGACAGCCAGGTTGCCCCGGGGAATTGTTAACAACCATATTTTGACCCGTTCCGTCTGGGCCGCCGAGATTCCCCATGCCGACTGAATTTTCTGAATGGTTTCCGCCCATGGTTTGCCCTAAGTGATTAGTCATACCCATGGATCCAGATGAATTTGGGTCATTCATGTTGGGACCTAAAGAGTTGGGCATGCCCACGTTTTGCCCCGACTGGGCACCTGGTTGTTTTCCAGGGCCTCCCATGCACTGCCCCGAGGGATTCTGGTTATTCATGGGCTGTCCTGACATATTATGGCCCCCTAGATTTTGGTCTGAAGGATTCATGCCCACCATATTTTGTCCGTTTGGATTAGACATGCCGAGCTGTTGTTGTTCGGAATGGTTCGGCCCGCCGAGTGGCTGCCCAGACATATTCATGGGTCTCATTCCTGGACCGCCTTGATTTGGTCCTCCCATAGATTGGTTCATTAAATTCTGCATTCCAACTTGTTGACCGACGTGATTTGCGCCTTGCATGTTTTGCCCCTGGTTGTTCTGGGCATCTACCGACTGTCCCGATGCATTGGAAACTCCCATGGGTGGACCAGACAGATTAAGGGCTTCGAGGTTCTGACTTGTAGGAATCTGTCCGACCACCGACTGTCCTCCGGGGCTGGACACACCCATAGGCTGGCCAGAATGATTCTGCATTTGCATTTGATGGCCCTGCTGGTTAGGTACGCCTACCTGCTGCCCCTGAGGATTGTTACCTCCCATGGGCTGTCCGGTGTGATTTGGCATCCCTAAAGGTGGACGCGGGTGATTGAGAACCCCTAGGGGTTGTCCTTGGGGGTTCTGAGGTAACCCCATGGACTGTCTGGGTGAATTTGGGAGACCCATGGGGTTATGCAGATCCATTGGCTGTCCAGACGAGTTGCTGAGTTCCATTGGCTGTCCTGTTTGGTTGTTGTGAGGCATTCCCATTTGCGAGTTGTGCATGTTATGATTCTGGGGATATCCCGGGGGAAGCGACTGGCCGACGGGTTGGTTATGGTGGTACTGGTTTGCATAAGGGTTGTTGTATGGAGGAGGGTAGTGGCCTCTGTTGGGGTCATTGTTGCCGTATCCCTGATTGTACCAGGGATACGGCATCTGCATGCCGTAGTTCTGGTGGTGGCCGTGCCCGCCGATGCCGTAATTGCCGAGGCCAGGCTGGTTGTCCCTGTGCTGGGGCATCCCGTGGTGCATCATCGGCATACCCATAGGGTCGTGGAAACCCATGTTGCCTTGTTGCATGCCCATGGGGTTCTGCTGGTTCATATTCATCTGTTGGCCCATGGCCACCTGGGAATTCATGTTGCCCTGAGGGTTCATGCCCATGTTCGAATTGACGGGGTGTTGCGGCATCATGTTGCGACCCATCTGTCCTCCCTGTGGTTGCCAGTTGGGGGGCGCCGGGTGAGAAGGCACGTTGATATTAGGTGCGTTGGGGGTGTTGACGTTTGAAGCTCGACGCGACTTGGCCTTACTTTCGATGTCGTCCAGGTCCAGGTCAAAATCTTCGTTCATTTTCTTCTGTACGAAGTTGTAAAGCACATCTGGATGGTTCCAAATCTGAAAGAAAAAATATATAAGAATTTTACAAAATAAAACAATGGTAAACTAGAAAATAAAACGATAAATTACTCTGGTTAAATTATGACATATATCACCGTCTCTTGGATCAAAACAAGCAATACAGAGTCCTTTAAGAACAGGTATCTCCTTTCCTACCGTCATCCCTATATTAAGGGGTCGGTTGCCCGATAAGCCCTCTTCAATGCCTTCAATCAAAGGCATCCTCTTCCACCAAACCTCTTCTCTCCATATCATCCTTCACCCTGTCTCGCCATCTAATTCTCCTCTCGATGTTCTTTCCCTTGACAGGTTCCTCCCAAGCCCTAGTCACTCTCTCCATCCTTAACTCTTTTACCCCCAGACTATTTGGAAATTTCAAACCCTTAACCCACAGGGGGTTATTTTTTTCCCAGCACATTTTGCAGTATATTTTTTTTAAATTGCTCTAACAGCCTTAATTTTTGTCATAGAGAGATCAGGTTGGTCTCATTCTCTTGGAAAATGCCTGAAGTTTCTCAAAAAAATTATCAAAAATATGAAAAAAAAAATTTTTATAGCATTTTTTTGCAAGGACGTACCGGTACGTCCATGGGGGTAAAGGGATGGCTTTTGTGAAACGTACCAGTACGTCCTTTGGGGGTAAAAGGGTTAACATATGCCCATACCATCTCAGCCATGACACTCTTATCACCACTAATCTTTACTATACCTGCCATTCTTCTAATGTCATCCTTTTCCAATCTTTCATGCAGTGATATTCCCATTATACAACTCAGCATTCTTATCTCTGTTCTCACAAGCTATGCTTCCTCTTTCCGTCTTAAGAGCCCACGTTCCTGATCAATGCAATAACACTGGTCTTACTACTGTGCTATACAAATTGACTTTTAGTTTGATTGGCATTTCCCTATTAAATACTCCTCTTGTTACTTCCACTTCCCCCTGGCTGCTTTTATCCTATTCTAAACTTCAGCTTCACCTCCTCCCTCCTTACTTATAGTAGATCCTAAGTATCTAAACTGTTCCACCAGTTCTATAACCTTCAAGAACAGCTACTGAAATCAATAACACATCACATACATATACCAAGGCACTTCCCCCAATTTTGGGGAGTAGCCGACATCAACAAATGGAATAAAAAAAAAAAGGGGGGGCCTCTACTCTCTACGTTCCTCCCAGCCTAACAAGGGACTCAACCGAGTTCAGCTGGTACTGCTAGGGTGCCACAGCCCACCCTCCCACATTATCCCACATTTAAATACAAGAACACATAACCCTACTAAACTGTCTGACCAGAAAAGTACTGCAAGATTGGAGGGGTGAATTTATTCAATTGGTTTCCATGTGAATGCAAAACATAAACTTTATGAGTACTATAACTTGTATTTTTCCTATTTACACAAACTAGAGTACTTTGAAATAAGGGATACTTCTGCATGGCTGAAGAAGCTAGAAATGTTAACAATGCCGTTGGTTATCGACATTTCGCGACGAGAGGCAACACTTACCTTGCAACAAATGGCAAAAGCTTTAAGCGGATTAGCTAAAGCTTTGGTGGCCGACAGTTCCGCCATGAATGTCGAATACAACTTCCTCTGTATCTCCGTCATGCGGCAGAGAAGAACGTGCTCCTCCTTCTTCGGAAGTGTCATAGCAAGAACAGTCTGACCTCGTCTGTAAGAGAGAGAAATGACGACAATTAGAAATGACTTCGTAAAATCTTTGCTACGAGATAACATACGTTCCTCAACTTACATTTAACTGACGGTACAAACAGTCAGAGATACAAAGAAATATCCAATTGAAATCATAAACCTCAGATATTGTATCAAAAGTTCATTATGAAATTCTGTAATAAAAAAAATATCATATAATCTATTGAAGTAAAAAAGCTGACATTTACAATAAGAACCGGGACTATTTATTGACTTGAAGCTGTAAGCAAAATGACATTTACAATAAGAACCGAGACTATTTATTGACTTGAAGCTGTAAGCAAAATGACATTTACAATAAGAACCGAGACTATTTATTGACTTGAAGCTGTAAGCAAGATGACATTTACAATAAGAACCGAGACTATTCATTGACTTGAAGCTGTAAGCAAGATGACATTTACAATAAGAACTATTTATTGACTTGAAGCTGTAAGCAAGATGACATTTACAATAAGAACCGGGACTATTTATTGACTTGAAGCTGTAAGCAAGATGACATTTACAATAAGAACTATTTATTGACTTGAAGCTGTAAGCAAGATGACATTTACAATAAGAACCGGGACTATTTATTGACTTGAAGCTGTAAGCAAGATGACATTTACAATAAGAACCGGGACTATTTATTGACTTGAAGCTGTAAGCAAGATGACATTTACAATAAGAACCGGGACTATTTATTGACTTGAAGCTGTAAGCAAGATGACATTTACAATAAGAACTATTTATTGACTTGAAGCTGTAAGCAAGATGACATTTACAATAAGAACCGGGACTATTTATTGACTTGAAGCTGTAAGCAAGATGACATTTACAATAAGAACCGGGACTATTCATTGACTTGAAGCTCTAAGCAAGATGACATTTACAATAAGAACTATTTATTGACTTGAAGCTGTAAGCAAGATGACATTTACAATAAGAACCGGGACTATTCATTGACTTGAAGCTCTAAGCAAGATGACATTTACAATAAGAACTATTTATTGACTTGAAGCTGTAAGCAAGATGACATTTACAATAAGAACCGAGACTATTCATTGACTTGAAGCTGTAAGCAAGATGACATTTACAATAAGAACCGGGACTATTCATTGACTTGAAGCTCTAAGCAAGATGACATTTACAATAAGAACTATTTATTGACTTGAAACTGAAAATCGTAGGCATGTGAGTTAAGTGAAGGCTAAACTAGGCCAAAAATTTAACAAAGTTCAGCCTACAAATAGCTTCTTGGAACCTATGAAGTTTCTAAGTTGAGGACTTTCAGTAGTGGAAATTTAAGCCTTCTATCAGTAATCCATTCTCTATTTACTACCCTGGCCCACATAACCTAGGGAACATCATTAGTCTAAGATAAGTACATCCATATGATTAAAATGGTTATGATAAAACAACAACTTTAACCCTTTTACCCCCAGGCTATTTGGAACTTTCCAACCCTTAACCCCAAGGAGTTATTTTTTTTCAAGCACATTTTGCAGTATATTTTTTTTAAATTGCTCTAACAGCCTTAATTTTCGTCATAGAGAGGTCAGGTTGGTCTCATTCTCTTGGAAAATGCCTGAAGTTTCTCAAAAAAATTATCAAAATTATGCAAAAAAAATTTATATAGCAGTTTTTTGCAAGGACATACCGGTACGTCCATGGGGGTAAAGGGATGAGTTTTGTGAAACATACCAGTATGTCCTTTGGGGGTAAAAGGGTTAAAATGGTTATGACGAAACAACAACTTCAAGTGAAAACAAAGACTAATGTATTGGAAAGGATCCTGAGTATGAAGGACTTTCGATCAAGTTGAGCTTTAGGCTTCTTCGAAAAGAGACTATCACTGCTAAATCAAAATGGATGTCGCTGATCAAGAGGGTGGTGGATAAATGAATAGGATTTTCAGAACAAATTATTCTGAACGAAAAGCTCTCTCCCAACAGTTTAAAAACTTTAAAAACTACAAAGAAAACTAAAAAAAAAAATGATTGGAATGGACCTAAATCTTAAAAAACAAATGTTCTCAAAATATCCACTTGGTTCAAAGACAACAAAAATGGCAGAAACGAACCTTTGGACAAATCCTTCAAGGAGAGAATGGAGAACATGAGATCTGTATCTCATCAGCTTTATGTCCTGCGGTGTAGAATCCACACACTGTCCATTCTGAATTGGTCGCTCAAACATGTTGCTGAATTCAGTCTTGGTGCCTGGTTAGCGTCAAAGATAGAAATTAGGAAACTCCTCGCGTATTTACTTACAAACTTTTATCAAGGGAAATAGTTTAATATTAGAGAAAGACAACAGGACAATAAAAATAAAATCAAACAGAAAACTGATGCTTCATCCAATCAAGAAATGAGATTTCTAACTTATGCAGAGACCACAAAAATGTGTAGAAAATAGTGAACTTAGACTAAATTAGAATATAAAAAATATAAATAATTTCTCTGAAATTTGAAAATACTGTTGAGTATACTGCTTATAAAAATGCAAAACAAATCATAAGATATAAAACAATTTGAGGTTAGATATATATCTGAAAATCTCAATTGACTTGTACCTACACGCTGAGAATTTCAATGTGGTTTATACAGAGACAGACGTCTGTTGTTAATCTCACTACACATGAAGTTATCAAATGATCCATGATTTATATATAAACATTTCAGCACTGTTTAACATCATATAATGAAGGGTCTTCCTACATGCAACTCGTAGCAAAATATACTGAAGAAAACCTTTTCTCAAACGTTCGAAAACAATTCAAGCACATTTTTTTCCCTTAGATACCTACCTAAATAATTAGGTCTGACAAAATCAACCATACACCAGTATTCCATCAAGTTATTTTGCAGAGGATACCCGGTGAGGACGACTCTTCTCTTTGTACGAATGTTCTTGAGAGCCTGGGAGATGTTGGCGTGGGCGTTCTTGATGCGGTGACCCTCGTCGCAGATAACGAGATCGGGCCCGGGCTTCACTATTGCCTTTTGAATTTCTGTAGATGAAAAATAGTTGAGTGAGCTTCATAACATAAAATTCAATAGAATATCACGTTTATTCAGAATTAGCAAATTTCGAGCACCAAAACACAAGATTATAGAAATGTTTTACCATCTAAAAGCTCTTTATTCTTGTCTTCTTCTTCAATGTCTACTATTTCTTTGTTCTCCAACAGGGCGAGGGCTGCTGCCGCAGCAGCCCTCTTCTTCTTCTTCGGCTTTTTCGGCTTCCTCAGGGACAGCTGACGGTAGAGCTCGTAACCCATCAGGAGAACTCCGCCCTTCTCGTGCCACTCGCTGATGACCCTCGCCCTCTGGTTCAGGTTTTTCTGTGCATCGTTCAGGAGAAAGACCTTGAATTTACGGGGCCAGACTTCGTATCCGTCTGGGGTCATGACGGGCGTTTGGCCTTCGGGGAGCCAGTTGTTGTACTCCGACAACCAGTTCTGAATGGTGTTTATTGGCACGATGATCAGTATTGACCGGGACTCCGTGTGTCTTAAAAATACATCCGTGAAGGCCACAACCTGGTGGTGCATAAAGTTCTTTTGAAATTACAAAACAAAAAGTGACAAAATATTAGCTTCTATGAACCAGATTATATAAAATATAAGAAAATCTTTTTAACATGGCATGGTCATAAGTTGATGGGAATTGACAAAGCAGATAAATGAGATTTTGTCAAAAGTTACAAACTTTGGCTAGTAATACTGTCTACTGTAAGTGGAGCAGCAAGCTGATGCTTAATATAAAAGTATGCAAGAAATTCTTAACACATATGCCCCTTCTACACGCAATCTACCCTTCGTCTACCTCTTGATTCACGCCTAGTTGCATATCTTGCAACCTGCATCTTTGTAGAGGTCATTCAACCATAAACAGGATAAACAATGTCATTATCCTTACTAACTTTTCTTGGATAAGATTTAAAGAAGAGCCGATCGTCTCTTTAGGATTCATTCGTGTATTCAAACTCTTAGAGCCTGGTGCCATGGAGGGAGGGGGAGGGGGAGGAGGAGGAGGAGGGACATAAAAGACAGATGAAAGGAAGCAGGACTCAAGGTGAAATAGAAAGCTAAAAAGAATTGGCAACTATAGTCCATTTCTTTTATCGAGGCAGATTTGCACCGACTTGCTGCAGTGCCCTTTTAGCTCGGAAAAGTTTCCTGATCCCTGATTGGTTAGAATTATCTCGTCCAACCAATCAGCGTTCTGGAAACTTTTTCGAGCTAAAAGGGTACCGCTGCGAGTCGGTGCAAATCTGCATCGCTATAAGAAATTGACTATAGGGTTCAAAAAGTTGCTGCATAGCCTTAAGTAATGCTTATATTGTACCTTGTGTTGTGAGCTGTGCTGATAGCAGTACAGTAATCCCTTGTTGGATACTTGATTTAGGCTCTTACCTATGACCTTCCCCTTATTGGCCTTGAACTTTCTACTCCTTTCTTAAACAATTATTCATCTTCCTCAATTTTAAGCTAGATAATCCACATGTCCATTAATATGACCTTCCCAAAAAACTTTAAGCCTTGGATCCCTGCATTTTGTAATTGCAACTAGGCAAATTCTGTCTTTTAAATTAAACCCTATGGATTCTCAACATAGAAAAGTACAAGTATTAAACAATTAGAAATATTAACAATATTCTTCAATTTACATTATCTTCCAACAATCCTTATTTTCTTCACTATTGTTACTATTAATTTTTGTATCTCTGCCTCCCAAATTTTGTTGACTGCCACTTGACTGATTCTGTTTTTGCCTTTTATCTCTCCAGGTGTGACTGTTTCCTTTTGCCGTCGACATGCGTACTTGTCGGCACCTTCATGTCCTTAGTTGAGACTAGACCCTAACACCTTTCCACCTTTAAAAGACTCCTTTTTCTCTATCTCCTCCAACAACAATTTCTCCCTCAACCTCCCAGGCCAACAGTCCCTTTCAAATAATTTAGGAAACCAGAGATATTTTTGTAAACAGTTACTTTGAGCAACTTAACAAGACCTTTTTTGTAAGACCGGTATGTCCGTCATCATTACTGGCGTCGGTAAGCTTCTTGGCCTTTTTTAGGAATCGGAAACGGAGAAAGCATTTGAGAAGCAACACCCAAGACCTAACAAACAATATTTCCCAGTGTCCCTATACAATAGGTGCCATGCTCTCACCAAAATGAAAGTCAAATATTTTAAAATATTGCATACTAAATAGTGCAAATACACCCCCATCCAACTACAATAAAAACTCTAAAAAAGATACGATACATCATTAATGATAAATATATTAGAATATTAAAAAGAGTTAACTTGCCTGCAGAGTCTTCCCAAGACCCATAGAATGAGCTAAGATACAGCCAAAACCATTAGATGTCTTGAACTGCTCCAGAGATTCCACTATGTTATCATACAAAAACCGTATTCCTCCAATCTGTCAAAGAGAACATTTACATGAATTCTTTAATATAAAACATATGCATAGCCTGAAGAAATTGAGAGCAGCTTATTATATATAAAATGTTATGTGTATCTTCTTTGCTTCCTTTTAAAAAATAAAATATTCTGAAGAACAAGTGAAATAAAACATGAATGGATGACAGCCTATTCAATTAAAAATTTGTTTTGTATCTATCTCAAAAACAAACTATTTCGTAACAATCTGGAAATTGTCCGAATGGTACTTTTAAAACACAAATATTAAAATATTCCCTATAAAACATAAGATAAATCAACCAACTGGTATGGCAACATGAAACATAAAAACCAAATTTCTCTTCATTCTACATTTCAATATATAAGAGTTAGAATGCATGAATAGTGGCAGTGATTAACTGTCCACCTTTTCCGTTTTTTCTTGCCAATTAAACACAGGTTTAAAAAGAGCCAATCACGTGTTTGAAACGTGTTTCAATAGATTATCTTGAGCAGATGTAAACTGCTATTCATGATGCTACTAGAGTGGTACTAACAATATGTGAGATTTTATAGTTCCCACTGCTTTAAATAAAACAATGTCACAAGGTTTATAATTCAAATGGATTGCTCATCAACTAAGTATTGCCATACCAGAAAACGACATTCCTAAAATGTTCTAAGAAAAAAAAAGAACTGTATTAAATATACAGTATACTGTATACAGTAAGTTCTTGAAACCTAATACTGATGTGTCATAATCATAGAAGAATGTTCAAAACATGAACACTGAGAACTTATCCATTGAAAACCCTAATTACCTGGTGAGGCTTGACGTGCTTTGCCAGCTGTGGCGCCAAGAAGATATCCTCCTCGCCTTCTGGATGTCCCACGTTGACCAGGACACGCCCTTGAGCATCGGGGATGTTGAACGCATCGTTGATATGGGCCCCGGAGCTCGTCGTGTCCTCTATCTCGGCGTCATCATCGTCGGAATGGTCCGAGAGGATGACCACGTCGGAATCCGACCCGGACTTCTCTTCCTCTCCTTCCCTCTCGTCTCCGGACGACTTGGTTTCCTCGTCGTCTTCGTCTTCTTTCTCCACGTCTTCCTTCTCCTGCTTCACCTTGACGATCTTTTCCTTCTCCTCCTCTTCCTCTTCGCCCATCTCTTCCTCCTCTTCCCCCATCTCCTCTTCTATTTCCTCCTCCTCTTCCAAGCCTTCTAATTCCTCTTTCATTTTAGTGTCTTCACTTAAATCTTTCATTTCTTCCTCCTCTTCCTCTTCCTCCTCCTCCACTTCTTCTTCCTCTTCGGGAGGAAATTCTCCCTCTTCTGTAATTTCTGGCAAAGAGATACAGTAATTAGAGGACGTATAAATGACAAACATAAAACATATATGATAATCTATATGCTATTAACAATATATATGAGTTTTATTTATCCCAGAATATCTAAAAGCTATACAAGGATATGCTGTGAACTTACACCCTTCTGTAAGACTGCAAAAATTCCTTAAAAGGAAAAATATCTTTAAAAATTGTGAAGTATTACTCTTTAAAAACACATCAATTAGACCAAAATCCAACAACCATGATTAGATAGAAAATTTTAATAGAATATGAATATAATTCAGAGCATTAAATAAAAGAGCAATCAATGGTAAGAATAAATTAGTAACTTGAAAAAAAATTAAAAAAGGCAGGATGCTGGCAACCATAAATGTTACGAGAATCCTGAGATTTCCTTATTTCTGGCCATAGCCCAACAGAAAAGGAGAAAACCTGTCCAAATGACGAGAGTTTGTATTTCGAGCGGGAACAAACGTGGATTTAAAACACGTACAGTTAGACGCTAGAATTCCCGAGGAATTGCTTAGCCCCGCCCACCACATCTGCATTCTATAAAGCGTTTGGTTACTCCCCAAGCAGTATGGGTCTGAAAAGGTACACTTTTTCGTAGCAATGTGTACCAGGGTCTCCTATGTACAACTGTGCCACAAAGCAGTGTCCAAGGTATAAAAATGACTTTCTACCCAATTTAACAAAATCCAAAAACCCTTCACCTGACCACAAATGATTTCCTATGCCCCTACATTTACAACCTACCTTGTTCGGCTTCAGTGTGAACATCGGCATCAGAGCTGGTCTTAAGTCGTGGGGCATCCTCTTCGGATGACAGCACCACGATGTCAGAGTCGTCCGACGGGGCTGCGGGGCCAACTTGTACCTCGGCTTCTTCTGCTTCAGCTTCCGCTTCGAGGTTGCTCACCTCGGCTACGGCGCTAACTTCCGCTACGAGGCGCTCAACCTGGGGAAAAAAGTCGAATGTAGTTGTACTGTATTTATGTTGTATTTTGGAATAAAACTATTAATCGTGGGAGGGATATTTTAATTGAAAGAAATCAAAATCAAATACAGTACCCAGTATTTAGTAAGAAAATTTTATAAATTTCAAAGCATAAAGACCTCTTTTTCAAGTTGTTACCCTACGACACAGGTCAGATGAGAAGCTTGTTGCAGTGGTTGAAATTACTTTTAAAACGTATGATTGCTGAATTGGGAGGGAAGGAGTGTTGTTACTTTTGAACTTAAAGTTCTAAGAACTAAAACAATGTGAAAATTTGGAAAACTTCAGGAATAAGTGACCTACATGTAGCTTATCTAAAATTCTAGGTGCAATACTTAACTGAAATTTACTCTTATGAAATATATCTAGTTGGTTTGCTCTTCAATTGCACAAAAGATTGATATATTGATAGTGTCTTCGTATAATAAGGTTTCTAGGACTTCTTGCTTTAAAAAAATTACATTTCTACAGAAATCACAATACTTAGAATACATCCTAAATAACAATTTAGAGAGAGAGGTTACGGGCTGCTGAAACCACAGAGCTAAATTGCTTGACTGTTGACTGTCACTTTTGGAATCTAGAAGAGACCAATTGGAATGTGGACGAGACAATTTAGAATTACAGATGAGAAATAGCCAGTTTCAATTAAACAGGACATTATCTTACAAGGGCAAAACAACGAAAGCAAAATAGGATTACATATACATATTACATGTACTGTCCTGTACGTATGTACATACAGGTGATGATATTTATCAAAAAATAATGGGAAAGGACTTTGTAATTCTAAGCCTTGAAGGGTGATACGACAGATTGGGTAATGATTATTGCAAGTAGAATGAAGTCGCCCCAAAACTTATGACCCCAAAGGAGGCATATCAAACTTGTCTAGCTGGTACATATTGGCAAAGGACTTTCTCTCCCATCTGGGTCGTCTACTAATAGAAGGTCTGTATGCCATTCTGAACAAGGCAGAGGCAATCTTGGCAATTTACTGGAGTCTTGTGGTTAAGACTGGTTATAAAAAATAAAAACCTTTGAATATGACGAGGTGAAGAGATCATTTTTCAGAGGAAGGACTTGATTCCATCTGCTGATATTGTCCCCTTTCTAGAACAAACCTCAATATGACCTACAGTACACATTATTATACTCTGCTCTGACAAAGGTAAACACAGGTGGTTGGTACAAGATTTCCTGCTGTCTGTCGTAATATGTTATTTTTATTAATAAAATAAATTTTTGAATATACTTACCCGATAATCATGTAGCTGTCAACTCCGTTGCCCGACAGAATTCTATAGAGGGATACGCCAGCTATCACAATACTAGAAGGGGGTGTATTTACCAGCGCCACCTGTGGCCAGGTACTCAAGTACTTCTTGTTGACACCTCCTCAATTATTCCTCGGTCCACTGGTTCTCTATGGGGAGGAAGGGAGGGTCGATTAAATCATGATTATCGGGTAAGTATATTCAAAAATTTATTTTATTAATAAAAATAAAATTTTTCAATATTAAACTTACCCGATAATCATGTAGCTGATTCACACCCAGGGGGGTGGGTGAAAAACCAGTGTACAAGACTAAAGGATAGCTAAGTATCCCGTATTTCATATAATCAGTTATCCACAATAACAATGAAATAATAAGTACCTGGTAAGGAAGTCGACTTGAACCGTTACTCTGCCTTTAATAAGATCGTCTTCCTTACTGAGCGCAGCGTTCCTCTTGGGAGGCTGAATCAACTCAAAGGTGCTAAAGTATACAGGGCTGCAACCCATACTAAAGGACCTCATCACAACCTTTAACCTTGGCGCTTCTCAAGAAAGAATTGACCACCCGCCAAATCAACAAGGATGTGGAAGGCTTCTTAGCCGACCGTACAACCCATAAAAAGTATTCAAGAGAAAGGTTAATAAGTTATGGGATTATGGGAATGTAGTGGCTGAGCCCTCGCCTACTACTGCATTCGTTGCTACGAATGGACCCAGGGTGTAGCAGTACTCGTAAAGAGACTGGACATCTTTGAGATAGAATGATGCGAACACTGACTTGCTTCTCCAATAGGTTGCATCCATAACACTCTGCATAGAACGGTTCTGTTTGAAGGCCACTGAAGTAGCCACAGCTCTCACTTCATGTGTCCTTACCTTCAGCAAAGCAAGGTCTTCTTCCTTCAGATGAGAATTTGCTTCTCTAATCAGAAGCCTGATGTAGTAAGAAACTGAGTTCTTACGACATTGGTAGAGAAGGCTTCTTGATAGCACACCATAAGGCTTCTGATTGTCCTCGTAATGGTTTTGACCTTCTTAGATAGTACTTAAGAGCTCTAACTGGGCAAAGTACTCTCTCCAGTTCGTTCCCCACCATGTTGGACAGGCTTGGGATCTCGAACGACTTAGGCCAAGGACGGGAAGGAAGCTCGTTTTTAGCCAAAAAACCGAGCTGCAAGGAACATGTAGCCGTTTCAGATGTGAAACCTATGTTCCTGCTGAAGGCGTGGATCTCACTTACTCTTTTACCTGTTGCTAAGCACACGAGGAAAAGAGTTTTAATGTGAGGTCCTTAAAAGAGGCTGATTGGAGCGGTTCAAATCCTGATGACATTAGGAACCTTAGGACCACGTCTAGATTCCAGCCTGGAGTGGACAACCGACGTTCCTTTGAGGTCTCAAAAGACCTAAGGAGGTCCTGTAGATCTTTGTTGGAGGAAAGATCCAAGCCTCTGTGGCGGAAAACCGCTGCCAACATACTTCTGTAACCCTTGATCGTAGGAGCTGATAGGGATCTTACGTTCCTTAGATGTAACAGGAAGTCAGCAATCTGGGTTACAGTGGTACTGGTTGAGGAAACTGCATTGGCCTTGCACCAGCTTCGGAAGACTTCCCATTAAGACTGATAGACTCTGAGAGTGGATGTCGTCCTTGCTCTGGCAATCGCTCTGGCTGCCTCCTTCGAAAAGCCTCTAGCTCTTGAGAGTCTTTCGATAGTCTGAAGGCAGTCAGACGAAGAGCGTGGAGGTTTGGGTGAACCTTCTTTACGTGAGGTTGACGCAGAAGGTCCACTCTAGGAGGAAGAGTCCTGGGAACGTCGACCAGTCATTGCAGTACCTCGGTGAACCATTCTCTCGCGGGCCAGAGGGGAGCAACCAACGTAGCCGTGTCCCTTTGTGAGAGGCGAACTTCTGAAGTACCCTGTTGACAATCTTGAACGGCGGGAATGCATACAGGTCGAGATGGGACCAATCCAGCAGAAAGGCATCCACGCGAACTGCTGCTGGGTCTGGAATCGGAGAACAATACAAGAGGAGCCTCTTGGTCATCGAGGTAGCGAATAGATCTATGGTTGGCTGACCCCACAGGGACCAAAGTCTGCTGCAAACATTCTTGTGAAGGGTCCACTCTGTGGGGAAGACCTGACCCTTCCGGCTGAGGCGATCTGCCATGACATTCATATCGCCCTGAATGAGCCTCGTTACCAGCGTGAGCTTTCGATCTTTTGACCAAATGAGGAGGTCCCTTGCGATCTCGAACAACTTCCTCGAATGAGTCCCTCCCTGCTTGGAGATGTAAGCCAAGGCTGTGGTGTAGTCGGAGTTCACCTCCACCACCTTGTTAAGCTGGAGGGACTTGAAGTTTATCAAGGCCAGATGAACTGCCAACAACTCCTTGCAATAGATGTGAAGTGTCCTTTGCTCCTGATTCCATGTTCCCGAGCATTCCTGTCCGTCCAGTGTCGCACCCCAGCCCGTGTCCGATGCGTCCGAGAAGAGACGGTGGTCGGGGGTCTGAACAGCCAATGGTAGACCTTCCTTGAGAATAATGCTGTTCTTCCACCACGTTAGAGTAGACCTCATCTCTTCGGAAACAGGAACTGAGCCCGTCTCTAGCGTCATGTCCTTTATCCAGTGAAGGGGGCGGAGGTGGAGTCTCCCTAACTCGATGAACAGGGCCAGCGATGAAAGTGTCCCTGTTAGACTCATCCACTGCCTGACTAAGCATCGGTTCCTTCTCAGCATGCTCTGGATGCATTCTAGGGCTTGGAAGATCCTTGGGGCCGACGGACAAGTCCGAAAAGCTCGACTCTGAAGATCCATACCCAAGGAGACAATGGTCTGGGATGGAACGAGCTGAGACTCCTCAAAATTGACCAGGAGGCCCAGTTCCTTGGTCAGATCCATAGTCCATTTGAAAATCTCCAGACAGCGACGACTTGTGGGAGCTCTTAAAAGCCAGTCGTCTGACGGA
Organism: Palaemon carinicauda; assembly: GCF_036898095.1. Classification (NCBI taxonomy): domain Eukaryota; kingdom Metazoa; phylum Arthropoda; class Malacostraca; order Decapoda; family Palaemonidae; genus Palaemon; species Palaemon carinicauda. The sequence goes on from NC_090727.1 coordinate 154,119,705, forward strand.
GCCGGACACAAGATCATGATACTGCTGCACAGTCTGTAAACTGTCAATCATGGGCAAGCGAGGAAGTACAGTGACAACCCGAATCTGTCTAGACTGTCTGGGTCGTACAGACAACTCCTTAACGGGTTGCTGAGGTTGCCGCACTGCGTCACAACAAGTCCCTTCTGTTGGTTGTTGAACGTCTTCCCCGTGACACATTGACTCCGTAAACAAAAAATCCTCTAACAAGGACTAAGCTTGGACTGCATGTCATGCAACACAGCTCAAGGTCTATGGGAGCAGGTGTGGTAACAGACGGGATTAGCGGCTGAAGTGGAACCATTACCTTCCCTGTAAGCATGTTATGCTTAAATAAAAGTCCATAAGAGATTATGCAGCTAAAGGCTCCCTCCAAATGACAGAGTCCTCAAGGGAATATCAGAAGGAGGGAGAAAAGAACTTTCTCATCTACAGGGACCTTATCCTAGAAAAGCTAAGTTCCCTGAGTGAGGGTTCACTGGTGCAAAAGCAGCAGACTAGAAGGCAACGTTATGAAACTGCTTGACAGTCTAGTGAGTTGGCAACAACCCAAGATGTGTTGAGAAGCATGCGGTAAGGTATGCAGAGCATGATGTATGCAGAGTATGCTGTATGCAGAGCATGCTGTATGTAGAGCATGTTGTATGCAGAGCATGCTGAATGCAGAGCATGCTGTATGCAGAGCATGTTGTATGCAGAGCATGCTGAATGCAGAGCATGCTGTATGCTGAGCATGTAGTAAGCAGAGCCTGCTGTAAGCAGAGCCTGCTGTAAGGAAAGCAGAGCGTGTGCATGGCGTTTAACATTTCTCAGAAATTCCATGACCAGTGCTAGAGTGCTTTATGCATGCTTGCATGGGGTTTAAACCATGGTATGAAAATGGAGGTAAGGTATGCTGAACAGCAGAGTCAGAACGAGCTGGAACAACAATAGTTGTGGTTTCCTCTTCAAGACTCCGATGAGGGAACACCTGAGGCTCAGTCTGCAAAGGCTGAATAAAAGACAAGCAGAAGGAAGGCGCATGGGTGGAGGAGGCTGACTCCTAGCATGAGTGGTTGAACCCAAGGGTGCGCTTGCTGAGCGGTTGGCGGAAGCGGAGTAGCAAGTTCCAGTTCCTGTGGTGTGAGCGGAGCGCGATGAGGAAGAGGCTGCGCAGAACAAGGTAAATGTCTCGCAAGCTGAGGCTCCTGAGGCGCAAGGCTAAGGTGTTGTGGTGCTTGCCTTGTGGAGGGTTGAGCTCGCTGCAGCGAGAGCTGAGGAGACTGACTCATGGACGGGAGAGGTTGTTGTACCTCAACCGAGTGTTGCATCACTGGTGGAGCAGCAAGTGGAGGCGGAGGAAGAGAGGTATAATCCTCCTGATCCCAATGTAAAGGTTGCCTTAAGGAAGGCGGAGGCTGAACACCACAGGGAACAGCAAACTCAGCACGTGGCTCAACATCGTACGCCTGGCAGGTGGAACTGCTGGCAGGTGGTACTGCGATCAGGCGGAGCGAATGTAGGTGGAGGGAGTGTAGGCGGAGGCGGAGGAGCAACACTCTCAGCCCGACACTCACGCATCAAGTCCGAAAGCTGTGCTTGCATGGACTGTAGTAGAGTCCACAACATCGTACGCCTGGCAGATGGTACTGCGATCCGGCGGAGCGAGTGTAGGTGGAGGGAGTGTAGGCGGAGGCGGAGGAGCAACACTCTCAGCCCGACACTCACGCATCAAGTCCGAAAGCTGTGCTTGCATGGACTGTAGTAGAGTTCACAACATCGTACGCCTGGCAGGTGGTACTGTGATCAGGCGGAGCGATCATAGGCGGGGGGGAGTGTAGGCGGAGGCGCAACACTCTCAGCCCGACACTCACGCATCAAGACCGAAAGTTGTGACTGTATGGACTGCAGTAGAGTTAACTTGGGGTCGGCAGACACTAAGTTCTGCTGAGGTAAAGCCTTAACAGCAGAGATCTGTTGTGGCAGAACCTTACTCCTCTTAGGCGGAGTGTAATCAACTGATGACTGAGGAGAGTCAGAGCTAACCCAATGACTGCATTCGGGTTGTGAACTTTAACTTCGTACGTCTGGCATAGGTCTGGACTTAACGTTTAAGAGGTCTTGAGACCTGAGACCAGCGTTACTCTGCCTTTATTTTCTCCCCTAATCTCTTCTGCAGACGAGCAAAATAAGGGCTCAATCGTCTGCGGGTGGGAGTGACGGTCTCGGTAAGACACGCCCACAACCACCGAGAATACTTCTGTGCGCCGATCAAGGCCTGCTGAACCCTTATGCCCTTCGACATTGCTTCTCCCCTGGGCTTGGGAGCTTGCAAGAGGTCCCGGACTGGGAGGACGACTGGCGCGCACAAAAGTACCCTCACGCACTAATCACTTATCACTTTGATTTCTGTTTGCACTTATTTCACTGAACTCGAAACTTTAAGTGGTTTGTACCTGAAATACGCAATTCTATCCTTTCTCAAAGTTAGTAATTGCGAAAACAGAATTACAATGTAACAGAAAAATCTAATGAAAGATAATTCAGTGGTTGGAAAGAGACTAAACACTAGATCACTCTAGAAACGTTTAGTTTCTTCCCCTAAAGAGACTAGGGAGAAGAGCAAAAACGATAACGACGTTACTCGTACGCCTGGCAGGCTTGAATGAAACGTTTATCCTCTTTCTCCCTCCGTCTCTATCTCTCTCTCTCTCTCTCTCTCTCTTGACTTAGAACCTGAGAGAAGAGCCCAAACATATATATCGTTAAAACATATTATTGTTAAAGGAAAAAACTGAAAAGTTCCTTTATTAGGATCAAAACCATTAAGTAAAGAAAGAATGAACAAAACGCTAGACACGGTTACTCTTACTGCAACGTGAAACCGTGAACATTCTTTCTCTATCGTAACGATAGAGTGCAAGTTGAACGTTCTGAACGTCAACAACTGCAGAGACAAAACAATACGTTAGTTCAACTTTGAAAACAGTACGAGACTGTCAAAGAAAATCTTTCAAACTCTGTGGCGGAAATAGCATAATATGTTAACAGGTAAAACCGAAATGACGGGCTCAAAGTTTATTAACTTCGGTAAAAGACCGCCTACTATTAGGAAGGTCGAATATAAACAAATATAAAAATTAATTTTAATGAGTTTATAATAAAAGGAAGTTAATCGAAGAGGCCTATAAGAGGCGGAGAGATATAAAATAAATCTATAACTTTCGTTAAGCAAAATTAAGAAAGAGAGTCTATACTCTCTTAGACACCAACACTTCCGTCTAAGGGAAGGGTCGGCCATTGAAAGGTGAACGAGAGTTCAAACTCTCTCGTCACCATAATTAATCAAATTAATTCCAAAAGCTAACTAAGCTAATATAGAAGTTTCCAGTAAAGCGACAGCCGAAATCAAAGAGAAATACTTCACCAAAGTCGTGAAAATACTCCAAGAACATAAGCGTATCCCAGAACGTCTTGCCGGAAGCACGACAGAGGAATAATTGAGGAGGTGTCAACAAGAAGTACTTGAGTACCTGGCCACAGGTGGCGCTGGTAAATACACCCCCTTCTAGTATTGTGATAGCTGGCGTATCCCTCCATAGAATTCTGTCGGGCAACGGAGTTGACAGCTACATGATTATCGGGTAAGTTTAATATTGAAAATCTAAATGTCTTTCCTATGAGATTTAGAATGAAGGTTTGGAGAATCAGAAACTCTAAGAAATTGATATTGTCTTGTATCTTGGGGAGACTTTAAAGTTCATGAAGATAGAAAGTCCAGGACGTAGTTCCCTATTCTCCAATTGAAGCATTAAAAAAGAAAAGAACCTTGAAGGCAGAAAAGATGAAAAGATATGCTGTGGTTCCAGAATGTGTCCACATAAAGACTCAATGGTGTGGTCCCTATCACTGGCACAGCTCCTGTAACTAACATAGCTCTCACTGTTGTCTATATCACCACACTCTCGCCTCTGTCATGAAAGATCTGTCTTGTCTATCTGATTAGCTGGTATTTCTAAATGAATCTGTCCACAGATGGAATTGGATGCATGGCTGAAAATAAAACAATTTGCTTGGATAAGGGAACAGATCCTTGAGGCCAGTAAACAGCCAAAAGGGCTTGGGTGAAAACTTTGATGCATACCAGGAGCCTCTTCCTAAAACACTACTCAATAAAGTTCCATAGAAGACACCAAACACCCGAATAACAGAGATGAAGGAAAAACCCCCTCCAAGACTGGGAGGACAAAAATGTTGGTAAAAGTGTGTCGGCAATACGGCTATGGAAGAGCTCCACCTGCACCAAAGTGAAACAGAAAAGGTTAATTTGAGGAATGTCACCTAAAGATAAAGAATCTCTCTACCAAGACACTTCACCCAATTTTGGGATTTGCTAAAAGGGGGCTGTTTCTTCTCTTAGGTCCTCCAAGCCTAATGAGGGATTCAGCCAAGTTTGGCTGGTACTCCTAGGGTGCCACAGCCTACCCTACCCCGTTATCCACTACAAATGAAGCTTCATATACTGAATCCCCTACTGCTGTTACCTCAGCAGTCACCAAGGAGACCGGCGGAAGCAGCAGGGCCTATTGGAACTACATCAAATAGGAATAGGAATGAGAAATCTTATGAATCCAACAGCACCCATTCTCAGTGCTTAGAGATTGAGAGATAATCTGTATACCAGTTTCACAGCTCTAATAGCCTGTGGCACCATATCTTGGCTCATCCAAAAGGATATCAAGGAACTTGTCTTGCTGAAGCTTCAATGTATGTACTGGTCCATTTGATTAGGTGGAGATGAAACACAGGCGACAGTTCTATAAACATAATTGTGACAGTACTTGCACAAGGAATCTAAAGTAAGACATGATATGGAATAGGTTAAGCTAAGGATCATCAGTTCTAAGTCGAGTTGGAATTGAAGGACAATAATTTCTTGTATCAATGGATGTGTATTAGATTTGAAACCAAGTCCTCCTTGATCCTTTGGATGTTTAAAACCTTGTACCATTTCTCCTTCAACTGAATGCTCCCTAGCTTTATTGTTTTAACTCTGCCATAATAGGGAAGGCAGTGGAAGTATTGAATATTCTTCGGGAGGTTACATAATGTATATGCCCTTATTTGGCCTAAATTTGGTGTTTAAAAATCATACCGATTAGCATTAGCCTAAAAAGGTTCCTTCTGAGAACATTGACAAATCATGTAAGGTTGAAAGGATTGTCAGAATCATGAAAAATCTCGTGCAAAATGCATAAAGAACTAACTGAACAACAGTGACAGATATTGACATCTACATAAGGAATTTTACAAACTGGAATTTTTCTCCATCAAAATAAGGTTAGATAATGGAATAACTGGATTCCAATAAATGGAACACATAAAAAAGTTGTTATGCCTGCCAATAACTCTTACAACCTGAGTAATGGAATTTAATAAAATTTCTTCTTTGTATACTTTAAAATTTTCCTATTTTCTTTCACTTAAAAAACATATATGCTCTTCACACATGAATAGAGCCCTCTTTACGGAGCTCTGGTTTCAGTGTCACTGCAGGTAGAATAGTCTTCAGTTTTGAAGATGACATTATCCCACCTCTTGATATTGTTAGTCAGTTGGGAGGAGGATCGGCATGTACATGAATATCAGGTATGTATAAAATAAGAAATTTTATTGTTAAAATTCTGCCTATTTCTATGAATCTCCCCTGAGATTGCTGACTCTCCCACTGTTGGAGGTGGGGCACAATTGAAAGAAAGAGAGGGATAAAGTTTAGTACAACTAATGCAGCAAGATTAAGGGCTACTAACCTGGTCTAGGCTACTTGTCTAGCTTACTTTGATAAAATTTAAACTCGAGTTTGAAATACAGGATTCCAGATTGTTTATTTATATATTAAAAAATACAGTACTGTAATGTTGATTGCCTTTTCAAGATGATGTTTTTCAAACACCGACTTGGTACATCATTGAACTGCTGCAAAAACTTTTTCATAGATTTTTACAACAAATCAGGAAAGTATATGCACCACTAATATCATATTCCTACACTCTCAAGCATTTTAGCCCTTGCCTGCAAAAAGCCACTCTCCGAAAACTTAGCTAAGACACTGGTAGATCTTTGCGTGTGGTTGTTTAGTAGATCGGAAAATGGAGGGAGTCCCATGGCACCTCAGTGAGTAGATGTGGAGGGTCTGGAAACCATTCTGCATGCTGCCATACTAGAGCTATGAGGGTCATCGACAGATCTTGCGATACCATTACTTCGTACACTTCTGTGACCGAATTCTTAACAAAGAATGTCCGAGCATTTTAGGTTAGTGGGCAATTAGGGACCTTAACCAACGGAACAAATTAGGGGCACTACCAATACCTCTATAACTTCTCGTTTGTCCAAGTACAACTTAACTGTTCTAACTGGACAAAGAACTATTCTCTACTGAAACTGTCTTCATCCAGTTTAAGTGAAGATAAGTGATAAATCTGAGGCACACTTAATCTTAAAATAATTTTTGGTCCGGAAAAAGGTAAAACAGACAAGTTCAAATTGTTACCCAAAGCCAAATTTGATCGATATGCTTTTAATTAATTTAGGAGTTTAGCTGATGCTAAAATCAACAGAATGCTAGCCGTTACTGATTGATGTAGATTACGCCGGGGTTACAACTCGAGTATTTAGGTTAGGGGTGAAACTGGGTAGGTTAAGCGTGAAATATTACTCTGAATCTAGAACTAAGTTCATTTCTGAGTTATAATGAGGGCAATAAAAATCCTATTTCGTTAAAGGATATCATACAAATTTCCTTTTAAATCACAGGGACTAATACCACCTTAATTTTCCTCTTGTTTAGAGGCCCGTGAAGAGAAATAAAATGTGGACCTTTATCTTACATTCTCTACTGTCTTTGGTCTCAACCCAATTTCCAACATTCATCTGGGATCCTGAAATCTTGCCACGAGTTCACAGCAACGATCTTTGTATTTTGCTTTTCTGGTCTCAATAAAATATGGCAACCTCCAAGAATTGTATAATTTGTACAACTGAGGGAGCTTTTATATTGTAGCTAAACACATTAAAGAGGTAAAAATCAAAATGGGAAGTAAGAAATACAAAAGGGTCTCCACGAATGTGCACCGTGATTGGCTCGATGACTGAATGATGACCGGACCTACACAATGTTTAAAGTCTGATTCATACTTGTAGCTGAACCAGTCCAACCAGCTGTTGATAGGTACCTAGACACCTAGTTGGTAGCTGAGGTTAAGGAAGAAAGATGCTTGCCTTACTATTCCTCCAATCTCGGCTCCAATATACATGTCCACATGGCATGACATTAACCCTTTTACACCCCAGGCTATTTGGAAATTTCCAACCCTTAACCCCCAGGGGGTTATTTTTTTCCCCAGCACATTTTGCAGTATATATCTTTTAAATTGCTCTACAGCCTTAATTTTTGTCATAGAAAGGTCAGGTTGGTCTCATTCTCTTGTTAAATGCCTGAATTTTCTAAAAAAAAAAAAAAAAAAAAAAAAAATTATCAAATATCTGAAAAAAAAAATTTTTATAGCATTTTTTTGCAAGGACGTACTGGTACGTACATGGGGGTAAAGGGTTGGCTTTTGTGAAACGTACCAGTACGTCCTTTGGGGGGTAAAAGGGTTAACTTCTAGCAACGAACTAAATACGGGAATATATGTAGTAATCCCTTTGCACGGAACTTCAGCCGAGAAAAACCAGAACACTAATAGGGTTAAAAACAATTTTAAAGCGATTCATTCTGGTCCCCTACATTCAACATAAATAAGTTCCTTTTGGCTTAGTCACAGAAATGAACCTCTCCCCCTTGGAAAAAAATTACAAAGCACAAGAAAAAGATGGCTCTTACCCTGATTCATCAAAATTAAAAATCACGTTTTCTAGTTTATCAAATGGATAATATGTTATTTTTATAATAAAATAAATTTTTGAATATACTTACCCGGTGATTATATAAGCAGCTCTGCTGCCCGACAGAAAACTCTACGCTCAAAATCCGCCAGCGATCGCTATGCAGGTAGGGGGTGTACTTCAACAGCGCCATCTGTCGTGCAGGTACTCAGTACTCAATGTAAACACAGAACTCAATTTTCTCCTCGGTCCACTGGGTCTCTATTGGGGAGGAAGGGAGGGTCCTTTAATATATAATCACCGGGGTAAGTATATTCAAAAATTTATTTTATAATTAAAATAACATTATTTCAATATTAAACTTAGCCGGTGATTATATAAGCTGATTCACACCCAGGGGGGTGGGTAGAGACCAGCATTAACAGTTTACATTATTATGAGCTAAGGATTTTGTATTTCATTTTAGCAGTTATTCAAAATAACAAAACATAAAATAAATAAGTACCTGGTAAGGAAGTCGACTTGAACAATTACTCTGCCTTTTTTAAGTACGTCTTCCTTACTGAGCCTCGCGATCCTCTTAGGATGCTGAGACGACTCCTAGGAGCTGAAGTATCAAGGGTTGCAACCCATACTACAGGACCTCTTCAAAACATCTAATCTAGGGCGCTTCTCAAGAAAAGAATTTGACCACCGCCAATTCAACCAGGATGCGAAAGGCTTCTTAGCCTTCCGGACAACCCAAAAACAACAATAAAAAAACATTTCAAGAGAAAGATTAAAAAAGGTTATGGAATTAGGGGAATGTAGTGGTTGAGCCCTCACCCACTACTGCACTCGCTGCTACGAATGGTCCCAGGGTGTAGCAGTTCTCGTAAAGAGACTGGACATCTTTACGATAAAAAAGACGCGAACACTGACTTGCTTCTCAATAGGTTGCGTCCATTATACTCTGCAGAGATCTATTTTGTTTAAAGGCCACTGAAGTAGCGGACAGCTCTAACTTCATGTGTCCTTACCTTCAGCAAAGCATGGGTCTTCCTCACTCAGATGGGAATGAGCTTCTCGTATCAACAGTCTGATATAATAGGAAACTGCATTCTTTGACATAGGCAAAGAAGGTTTCTTAATAGAAACACCATAAAGCTTCTGACTGTCCTCGTAAAGGTTTAGTTCGTCTTAAATAGAACTTAAGAGCTCTAACAGGGCATAAGACTCTTTCTAGTTCATTTCCGACCATATTTGAAAGGCTTGGAATATCGAACGATTTCGGCCAAGGACGAGAAGGTAGCTCGTTTTTGGCTAGAAAACCAAGCTGTAAAGAACATGTAGCCGTTTCAGATGAAAATCCGATGTTCCTCGCTGAAGGCGTGAATCTCACTGACTCTTTTTAGCTGTTGCTAAGCAAACCAGGAAAAGTCTTTAAAGTGAGATCTTTAAAGGAGGCTGATTGTAGTGGCTCGAACCTTTCTGACATAAGGAATCTTAGTACCACGTCCTAATTCCAACCAGGTGTAGCCAAACGACGCTCCTTCGTGGTCTCAAAAGACTTAAGGAGGTCCTGTAGATCTTTGTTGTTGGAAAGATCTAACGCCTCTGTGACGGAAGACTGCTGCCAACATGCTTCTGTAACCTTTGATAGTGGGAGCTGAAAGAGATCTTTCCTTCCTCAGGTATAATAGGAAGTCAGCTATTTGGGTTACAGAGGTACTGGTCGAGGATACTGATACCGGACTTGCACCAGTTTCGGAAGACTTCCCACTTCGACTGGTAGACTCTAAGAGTGGATGTCCTCCTTGCTCTAGCAATCGCCCTGGCTGCCTCCTTCGAAAAGCCTCTAGCTCTAGAGAGTCTTTCGATAGTCTGAAGGCAGTCAGACAAAGAGCGTGGAGCCTGGGTGTACCTTCTTTACGTGTGGCTGACGTAGAAGGTCCACTCTTAGAGGAAGAGTTCTGGGAACGTCCACCAGCCATTGAAGTACCTCGGTGAACCATTCTCTCGCGGCCAGAGGGAGCCAACTAACGTCAACCTTGTCCCTTCGTGAGAGGCGAACTTCTGCAGTACCTTGTTGACAATCTTGAACGGGGGAATGCATAAAGGTCTAGATGGGACCAATCCAGTAGAAAGGCATCTATATGAACTGCTGCTGGGTCCGGGATTGGTGAGCAATATATTGGGAGCCTCTTGGTCATCGAGGTTGCAAAGAGATCTATGGTAGGTTGGCCCCAAGTGGCCCATAGTCTCTTGCACACATCCTTGTGTAGGGTCCATTCTGTTGGAATGATTTGACCCCTCCGACTGAAGCAATCCGCCATGACATCATGTTGCCTTGAATGAACCTCGTTACTAGAGAAAGGTTTAGATCTCTTGACCAGGAGAGGAGGTCCCTTGCGATCCTCGTACAACATCATAGAATGGGTCCCTCCTGCTTGGAGATGTACGCCAAGGCCGTGGTGTTGTCTGAGTTCACCTCCACCACTTTGCCTTGAAGGAGGGACTTGAAGCTTTTCAAGGCCAGGATGAACTGCCAGTAGCTCCTTGCAGTTGATATGTAACGTTCTTTGATTCGAGTTCCAAGTTCCCGAGCATTCCCGACCGTCTAATGTCGCACCCCAGCCCGTGTCCGATGCGTCCGAGAAGAGAACGTGGTTGGGGGTCTGAACAGCTAGGGGCAGACCCTCTCTGAGGTTGATATTTCTCCTTCCACCAAGTCAGTGATGACTTCATCTCCTCGGAAATGGGGATCGAGACCGCTTCTAGCGTCTTGTCCTTTTTCCAGTAAACAGCTAGGTGAAATTGAAGGGGACGGAGGTGTAGTCTCCCGAACGAAACGAACTGTTTCCAGGGGGATGAAAGCGTCCCTATCAGACTCATCCACTGTCTGACTGAACATCGTTCCTTCTTTAGCATGTTCTGGATGCATCCTTGGGCTTGACTTGTTCTGGGGGCCGACGGAAAAGCCCGAAAAGCTTGACTGTGAATCTCCATCCCTAAGTACACTATAGTTTGGGATGGGACCAGTTGTGACTTTTCCATATTGACCAGGAGACCCAATTCCTTGATCAGATCCAGAGTCCACTTTAGATTCTCCAGACAGCGACGACTGGAAGAAGCTCTTAGAAGCCAGTCGTCCAAATAGAGGGAGGCTCTGATATCCGCTAAATGCAGGAATTTGGCAATATTCCTCATCAGCCTCGTAAACACAAGAGGAGCTGTGCTTAGGCCAAAGCACAGGGCTTGAAATTGGTAGACAACCTTTTCGTAAACGAATCTCAGAAAAGGTTGGGATTCTGGGTGGATGGGGACGTGAAAGTATGTGTCCCTTAGGTCTAAAGAGACCATCCAGTCTTCCTTCCTGACCGCTGCTAGAACGGACTTTGAGGTCTCCATGGCGAACGTCTGCTTTGTGACAAAGACATTCAGCGCACTGACGTCTAGCACCGGCCTCCACCCTCCTGTCTTCTTTACCACTAAGAAGAGACGGTTGTAGAAGCCCGGGGATTGATGGTCCCGGACTTTGACTACCGCTCCCTTTTCTAGTAAGAGAGACACCTCCTGCTTCAAAGCTAGTCTCTTGTCTTCCTCTCTGTACCTGGGAGAGAGATCGATGGGAGACGTTGCTAGAGGGGGTTTGCGAACAAAACGGGATCTTGTACCCTTCTCTGAGCAACTTCACAGATTGTGCATCTGCGCCCCTTTTCTCCCAGGTCTGCCAGAAGTTCTTGAGTCTGGCTCCCACTGCTGTCTGAAGAAGGTGGCAGTCAGACTCTGCCTTTAAAGGACTTGGTACCTTTCTTCTTCCCCCGTCTCCCTTCGGCACGAGCACCTCCTCTGCTGGAGGCTCTGCCACGAAAGGGCGGAATGAATCTGGACGCTGGAGTGTCCATCCTGGGTCTAGACAAGGTAGGCAAAGGGGTGGCTTTGCGGGCCGAGGACGCAACCAAGTCATGGGTGTCTTTCTGAATCAAGGAGGCAGCAATCTCCTTTATCAAGTCCTCTGGGAAAAGGCACTTTGAGAGAGGAGCAAAAAGAAGTTCCGATCTCTGACACGGTGTTACTCCAGCTGACAGGAAAGAGCAAAGGTTTTCCCGTTTCTTGAGGACCCCGGATACGAACGAAGCCGCAAGCTCACTGGATCCGTCACGTATGGCCTTGTCCATGCAGGACATAATGAGCAAGGAAGCTTCCTTGTCAGAAGGGGAGATCTTCCTGCTCAAAGCTCCCAGACACCAGTCCAAAAAGTTAAAAGACCTCGAAGGCTCTAAACACTCCTTTCAACAGATGGTCTAAGTCTGAAGGAGACCAACATATCTTAAGAGCGTCTCATGGCTAGCCTGCGGGGAGAGTCTACTAGACTTGAGAAGTCGCCCTGGGCAGAGGCAGGAACTCCCAAGCCGAGAACTTCTCCCGTGGCATACCAGACGCTCGATCTGGAAGAGAGTCTCGCAGGGGGAAACGTAAATGCTGTCTTCCCAAGGTTCTTTTTGGACTGCATCCAATCTCCTAAAACTCGTAAAGCTCTCTTGGACGAGCGGGCGAGGACGAGTTTCGTAAAGGCAGGCGCTGATGACTGCGTGCCTAAAGCAAACTCTGACGGAGGTGAGCGTGGAGCCGCAGACACAAACTGATCAGGATACATCTCCTTGAACAGAGCAAGAACTTTTCTAAAGTCCAAGGAGGGTTGCGTGGTCTTGGGTTCGTCGATGTCCGTATGTGGGTCGTCAATGTGTGCAGCGTCGTCATCATCTGAAAACTGAGGAGGAAGCGGCAAAGGAGTAGGAATCGGCTGGTCAGCTGAGTCCGGCAGCACGGGTGCACGCGTGACTGAAACGGACGCAACGTCATGGAACTGTTGCCCAGTCTGTGAACTGGCAACAACCATAGCAGCGCGGGGACGCAAAGCGTCTACTCCAGACTGTCTAGTCTGTTGTGGGCGAGTAGAGGTAGCCACACTGGGTTGCGGAGGTTGACGCACCGCGTCAAAACAAAACAACTTAGGCTGTTGTTGTACCTCGCGAACGTCAACGGAAGGTTCCGTGTGTCGCTGAACGTCAACAATGCGGCTGGCAGGGTACACTGGAACGCATGGGTGGCGGGACTCTCACAGCTGGAGTGCGGGAGAAGGTAGCCTCAGCGTCCACTGGACGCACAACCGTGGGAGGTTGTAGGCTAGAGGTTGGTGCAGCGTCAACCTTCTCCGCACGAAAGTCCTGCATCAATGACGTTAACTGTGACTGCATGGACTGCAGCAAAGACCACTTAGGGTCTACAGGAGCAGGTGCGGCAACAGACGGTGTTACTGCCTGATGCGGTACCACTTTGCCTCTCTTAGGAGGTGAGCAGTCGTCGGAAGACTGCAGCGAGTCCGAACTGACCCAGTGGCTACAACTGGGCCGTTGGACTTGCGCGGAAGGGACCGACTTGCGCTTAAGAGGCCGCGAGACCTTGGTCCATGGTTTCTTACGAGAAACCTCTTCCGCAGACGAGGAATAAATGGGCTCTCTCATCTTCGTGTGGGTGGGGCGATCTTGGGTAGATACGCCCGAAACCACGGAGGGAACGTCTGTTCGCTGATTAAAGCCTCTCGAACCCTTTGGTCGTACGACATTGCTTCTCCCCTGGGCTTGGGAGCTTGCAAGAGGTCCCGGACTGGGAGGACGACAGGCACGAACAGACGAACCCTCAAGCGCAACACTATCCACAACACTAACACTCACTTTGTCACTACCCACTGCACTCTTGCACTTCAGCTCTTTGACGTCTGCCATGAGCTGGTTACGGTCACTAGCCAAGGACTCGACTCTCTCACCCAGAGCCTGAATGGCACGCATCATATCTGCCATCGAAGGTTGTTGAGTGCTAGAAGGGGGATCAGGAGCAACCACTACAGGGGAAGGAATAGGTTGTGGGGCATGAGGAGAGGAAAATTCAACGGAGCGAGATGAACTTCTCCTGACTCTATCTCTCTCTAGCCTACGTGTATATTTCTGGAATTCGATAAAATCGAATTCCGAAAGCCCAACGCATTCCTCACATCGATCTTCCAATTGACAGGTTTTATCCCGACAATTGGAACAAACGGTGTGAGGATCGATAGAGGCCTTCGGAAGACGCCTTGAACAGTCCCTAGCATTACACTTCCTGAATTTAGGGACTTGAGAAGGGTCAGCCATATTGAATTAGTCAAAGGGGAATTCAAAAAACTATCCAAAGTCGTCAACAAATAATCCGATATCAACAAAAGAATGCAAGGATGTATTGAAGATAACGTCTGCAAAGCGAAAGCTCAAAACTAGAAATGTGTACTTCACCAAAATATGTGAAAACCAATCCAGTAAGCAACAGCGAATTTAGTAGGTCTTGCCGGTGGCACGACAGAGAGAAAATTGAGTTCTGTGTTTACATTGAGTACTGAGTACCTGCACGACAGATGGCGCTGTTGAAGTACACCCCCCTACCTGCATAGCGATCGCTGGCGGATTTTGAGTGTAGAGTTTTTCTGTCGGGCAGCAGAGCTGCAGCTTATATAATCACCGGCTAAGTTTAATATTGAAAACTACCGAGTATAATTATATGCTTTGTTATAAACTTTATTATACCTTCAATTGATTTAAAGACTTACGCACACCTACACTATGTTGTACAGTGAACCCTCGTTTATTGCGGTAGATAGGTTCCAGTCGCGGCCGCGATAGGTGAAAACCCGCGAAGTAGTGACACCATATTTACCTATTTATTCAACATGTATATTCAGACTTTTAAAACCTTCCCTTGTACGTAGTACTGTTAACAAACTACCCTTTAATGTACAGAACACTTAATGCATGTACTACAGTACCCTAAACTAAAACAGGCACAAATATTAAAGGTGATTTTATATCATGCATTTCCTAAACATGCTAAAAAGCACGATAAAAAATGGCAACCAATGTTTTGTTTACATTTATCTCTGATCATAATGTAGAAACAAACTGGAGGTAGAGCTTTGCTTATTACCCAGACATATTTCCCATACTTTTCCCTTATAACTACATCACATCTTCCTACTTTAGATATATAGATATATATATATATATATATATATATATATATATATATATATATATATATATATATATATATATATATATATATGTGTGTGTGTGTGTGTGTGTGTGTATATATATATATATTTTATTAGTATACACATATACATACCTACATATATACATAAATACATGCATACATATATATATATATATTACTGTATATATGGGTTATGGAAAAAATCCGCGAAGTGGTGAATCCGCGATGGTCGAACCGCGAAGTAGCGAGGGTTCACTGTAATTTGATATTTCGGCTGATAAGGGACTGTTTTTGAATTATCATATCAACACCCAAGATATAATGTTTTAGGAATGATTGAAGGGGTTACGTTTCTGATAAAGCTCTAACGGCAAAATTAAAAAATCGTGTAAAAAACAATTTAAAAAATCACCTTGAAATACAAGATAAGATGTTCGAAAATGTAAGAATAAATAGCAAGGGGAAAACGGAATTAAAAAGAGAATGCTAAAGTTTAATAGGAAGAAACCCTTCTGATTCTTCTTTCCATAGCCTCTGTACCATGGCTTTCCACTGTCTTGGATTAGAGTTCTCTTGCTTGAGGCTACACTCGGGCAAACTACTCAGTCTTGTTTCTCTTCCTCTTATTTCTTAAGTTTTTATAGTTTATATATATGTGAAGGATCCAATTTAATGTTGTCATTGTTCTTGAAATATTTTATTTTCATTGTTTATTCTTCTCTCGTAGTTTATTTCCTTGTTTCCTTTCCTCGCTGGGCTATTTTTCCCTGCTGGAGCCCTTGGGCTTACAGCATCTTGCTTTCCCAACTAGGGTTATAGCCCAGCTTGTAATAATAATAATAACAATGATCTTATCAGACTCAATGGAAGAGGCCGACTGAAGTATACTAGAGTTCTATCCACATCTTGTTATGATTGTCGTTCAACAGTTGAACAGTCAAACGACCAGTTGTTTACATATAATAATTACCACTGTTAAGTTGTTTACATCTGTCTACTGTAATGGTTTTCGCCTCCCGCCTTTTCTTATATGGGGAGTCGTCATTTGTCAACCGTGAAGGTAACACTTGGTATTATAAATAAATTAATTCAGGAATAAATAATTGATTTGTATCATCGGTATTTATTTGGCTCCTGAATTAAGTTAACACATCAACTAGTAAAATTACATCACTAGAGGGATCAACAATTTCTATATAATTATCCACTGGTTAAGTGCTCGTAGCTTATGTCTATCGTGTCAGTAGTTAAATATAGTTATTGATAAAAAAAGGCAATTAAAGATGTTCAAAAATGAACCAAATTTGGTAAAATCTAGAGAAAAATTCATCCCAAAGACCTGTATTTCAATGGAAAACTTTTTTTTTACTGCCTTA
>NC_090727.1:154136529-154156529 GCF_036898095.1 Palaemon carinicauda
ATATAATAAAATAAAATGATAATTTGTAATATGAGAATTATGAGTCAGGCTACTGAAAAAGACACTAGAAATACAATAATAATAATAAAACCAAAACCAAATAATTATAGATTTATCTCACTGTTTCAGGTAACTCGCAGGTGGGAAGAGAGACGAGAGGTGCAAATGACTTTGTTCACAGAAGAGCTGGAATGCTTAGAGCGTTCGGAGAAACAGTATCAGGTATGTTGTTAGAAAAAAGGGTTTCTTTAAGACTAATTTTTATAAATAAAGGAATATTTTTATATGTATATTATAGGCCAAGAAGCTTTGCACATATCTATTAAGTTGTGATAAGTAGGAACCAGGTTAAAACTTATTGTTTGTGGTTAGTTATGGCGTTTTATATATTAAAAATTATTCTTAAAGGAATATGTTTTTTATGTATATTATAGATTAAGAAGCTTTGCATATATCTATTAAGTTGTGATAAGTTAGGAACCAGGTTAAAACTTATCGTTTGTGGTTAGTTATGGCGTTTTATATATTTAAAATGATTCTTATTGGAGTTCCAAAGCTATGCTCCATTTCAAATAAAATTGGGAAGGCGGTATATCAAAAGTAGTTGTATATACCTTAATTTCTATTATATTTTTGGTTTATTTCACTTTTTTTTCATTATTTGAACATTCTGTTTGGTGTTTGGTTTACCTTGTCCCATGACACTATTTGTCCCTCCGTTATCCTTACATTAAGGGGTCGGTTGCCTGATTCACCTTCTCCAATGCCTTCTATCAAAGTTTTACAACCAACTGTTGGTAACGCCCTTGCCCGGTGATTACCAGACTGGGGATCGAGTCCCGCTCAAACTCGTTAACTCATTTGGTCGCTGCAACCTCACCATCCTTTTGAGATACGGATGAGGGGGTACAGGGGAGCCTATAGGTCTACCTGCTGAGTCATCAGCAGCCATTGCCTGGCCCTCCCTGGTACCAGCTTGAATGGGGAGGGGCTTGGGCGTTTGATCATATGTATATATGGTCAGTCTCTAGGGCATTGTCCTGCTTGAGCGGCCTTTAAATTGGTTTCTATTCTATCCCACTAAATATAGCCTATACGCTTGGCTCCTTCGAGCATTACGGTTGATGGTGTAGGCCTACATGTAATTTAACTTGTATCGTTGTTGTGGATCCCTTGGGAGAGTAAATAAAAATTTAAATAGATACCACAAATACATAAATTCAATCCTTCGGTTGATTGGCTGATTAATTGAAATAGGCCTACATAACTGGTGTCAACATTTGCTTTTATAATTAGACTGGTAATAATAATAATAATGATAATAATAATAATAATAATGATAATATCCTACCCTAACATACACACGACTTTATAGCGCCTAAAAAAAGGACATAAAAATATGACCCCCTTTTAAGAGTCAAACGACCTCTATACAATGTCTCCTTTACTAAAGGGGTCGTTATGACCTATAAACACTGCAAGTACGACCTCGAATATTGCCTATAAATAAAACGACATCTTTTTTACCCCACCTAACCACTTACGACCTATAGATATTCCAGTTACGACCTAAAAAATTCCATAAAAATATCTTTAAATTCCTTCCATTGTAGTACGACCCTGCAGGGAAACCCCAACGAGAGAGAGAGAGAGAGAGAGAGAGAGAGAGAGAGAGAGAGAGAGAGAGAGAGAGAGAGAGAGAGAGAGAGAGAATGGTTTTTGTTAATTAAGAGAGAGAGAGAGAGAGAGAGAGAGAGAGAGAGAGAGAGAGAGAGAGAGAGAGAGAGGAGAGAGAGAGAGAATGGTTTTTGTTAATTAAGAGAGAGAGAGAGAGAGAGAGAGAGAGAGAGAGAGAGAGAGAGAGAGAGAGAGAGAGAGGAGAGAGAGAGAGAATGGTTTTTGTTAATTAAGAGAGAGAGAGAGAGAGAGAGAGAGAGAGAGAGAGAGAGAGAGAGAGAGAAGGAGAGAGAGAGAGAGAGAGGAGAGAGAGAGAATGGTTTTTTGTTAATTAAGAGAGAGAGAGAGAGAGAGAGAGAGAGAGAGAGAGAGAGAGAGAGAGGAGAGAGAGAGAGAGGAGAGAGAGAGAGAGAGAGAGGCTTAAAGTAGTACTCACATTTGGCTAGCTATAGGTGTCGCTCGTTGAAAGAAACCAGTTGGATTTTTGGCCGTGAGAATATTGGCTTTATTTCTTCCTTCTTCTTCCTCCTCTTCTTCTTCCTCTTCTTCTTCTTCTTCTTCTTCTTCTTCTTTCTTCTTCTTCTTCTTCTTCTTCTTCTTCTTTAGAATATACAAATGCCCGCTTTTGGCCAGAATCAGGTCATAGGCCTATATTATAGTTTTGTTTTTTGATACATAAATAATAGGTCAGTGGGCGTGTTGAATATATATCTCCCTTATTCAATAAAGAGCAAGTGTCTATCTATATTTATCTATCTATCTATCTATCTTCGAGTAGGAGAGAGAGGGGAGTAGTCATAGCCTGGTAAGAAGGGATGCGGTGTGCATATGACTGCATATCTAATTATATAGCCGTCATTATTGAGAGAGAGAGAGAGAGAGAGAGAGGAGAGAGAGAGAGAGAGAGAGAGATGAGGAGAGAGAGAGAGAGAGAGAGAGAGAGAGAGAGAGCCCTTATACAATAAAGAGCAAGTGTCTATCTATATTTATCTATCTATCTATCTATCTTCGAGTAGGAGAGAGAGAGAGTAGTCATAGCCTGGTAAGAAGGGATGCGTGTGCATATGACTGCATATCTAATTATATAGCTGCCATTATTGATAGAGAGAGAGAGAGAGAGAGAGAGAGAGAGAGAGAGAGAGAGGAGAGAGAGAGAGAGAGAGAGGAGAGAGATGAGAGAGAGAGAGAGAGAGAGAGTATTAATATTAATCATTTTTATCTTATTCTGAACAGGTACTCATCGAAACACTAATAGCCAGTAGAAGTGGATAAACAAAGACCAAGAAAGAAAGAAGTTTGTGTATCAAGAATTCTTTTGCTTTCCTCTGTGTTCCCAAGCAACAAATCACCAGATTTATCATCATTGGAAAAAGTTGGAAAAATAAAAGAATTATTTTTTAATATTTCTTAATATAATTAGCTTTGTTCATTAATTTTTCTTGTGTATAGCCTAGGCCTAGTTTTAAGACTTTTCTTTATCTCTTATTTTCTTTATTAGATTATCTTATATCTTATTGTCTTTTGTGTTTAAAGAAAATGATATGTTAAAACTAAAACTATTGATTTATTCTAGAACATGTACTCTATCTCCTTAATTTGATCTAATACAAAATTATAAAATTACATCCTGACCTTTGTCTGTGGAAGGTGGAGCCAGTTTTCATAGAAACGTAGGAACCGAATACTTATAGAGAAAACAGAAAACTGACGTTTTAAATGGTATACTAAATTATTCCTTTACTGTGAATTGTTTCCTTTATGAAAAGTATAAGTTTTGATATTTAAATACATTTAGATTCTAGGTCAGGATTATGGCATCATCAGTTAGTGTTTGCACAAATATCAGGAGCAAAATATAGTGTCTTTTCTTTTAACAACCTTTAGAAAGTGTCTTGTTAGTGATAATTCTGTTAATTCTTAAGAATCATCTCTTATGTTAAATCTATTTGGAACATATAACCTACCCAATTAAAACCTTCATAATTGTTCAGTTTTAAACCATTTGTTCAATATTACTAAATAAGTTTTGTCATTGGAATATCTTCCTTGAATATGACAATTTTTTATCCTCATGTGAAGAATTTTCTTCACTCTTCTTCTTTTAATCGTATTTTTAGCTCTCTTCTACTAATACTATAGCTACCCCTTAAAATTCTCTCCTACATCTAGTTTTCTTTAACGAAATATAGGGAAGACTAATCTAAACTTGTTGACAGTGGCGCACGCCAAGCTCGTGACGTCACAGCGTAGATACGCACAACAGATGGCCTTAGTGGTAACCCCGGCGTATGTTGGTTCTTTCCTTAACTACATGGGTCGAGATTAAATTCATAAACTGCCTTTTTGATACAAATTCCAATAATGCTAAATTAATGCATCTTATATTTCTCAATACCAATTAAGGTTTGTTAATTTTAAGATGTATGCCCATCGTACCAGTCCATTGCTAATTAATCATTTTAAATATTAATTTTTAGCAAGCCAGAATAGGTAGGATTATTGTATATATAACCTCCCTCAGAGCAGCAAGATTTACCTGAGTATTTAGTACAAAATCCTGCCTCCTCTGCACTCCTTTCAACAATATATTGCCCTGTCCTTAAGTCCCGATATGGCAACCCCAATGGATTACCGCGCGCATCATGACCGTCACTTGTTTGGCAAGGTGAAGCCAGGTGATCTCCTCGACCGTAGTGTCGAGCACATTCTACGAAAAGCTGCCCTGGCCTGCTGACCTGCCTGGTCATTGAACCCGGCCACTGCTGGCTCACCCCTCGCACCCTCTTCCAAAACGTGTCTCACCAACGAGTCCTGTTGCTGCCGGTCGGAGAGATTGAGAAGAGGTCCCTGGTGTACCTAGTTACAGCTACAGTGAGAATTCTTGGGGTGAGCCAGGCAAGAGTGCAGCGTGCCAATTAGTGCAACAACCAGGTCAACAGCTATATCGGGCATAGGACTAAACTTCAAAGGAGTGCAGGTACTACATCAATGGCCATTTAGTTTTCCCCCATTTTTTATTAGCTTAGACTAAATTTAACTTGATAGGGTACCTGGCTAATTACACTATTCGGACTGTGTGCGGTGGATTGTGTGTAAATATTTTTTCGTTATCATTTTGGTTTGAGACTAGCATAGTCTCTGGGTCACGTGGGCCACGTGCCAGACCCCATTTTGACTTTGATTGTTGCAGACCACGTGTCTAACCCATCATTTTCATTATTTGAATTGCATCTCTTTTTATTCCATTTTTGTGTTGTTAAGATGTCCGTTTTGTTTCAATGTAAATTTGTGAATAAATCAATATTAGGTTAATTAAACCTCTTTAGTATTTTTGCTCCCTCATTTGTTTTAATGTGTGAAATGAATAGTTAATCACGGGACAAAGTACCCAGTATTTAAAGAGAAAACCTAAGTAAGTCTATAGGTGGTAATAGCGAGGAACTTTGCATTAATATATTTGCTTCGAAGGTAAAGATCCTTATCTTTAAACTTTTAAACTACTTTACATCACTGCTCCCATTTTGGATTTTGTCTACCTTACATTAACGTAAAATAACTGTCCAGCATCTCATTGGGGTCACTGGGACGGAGCCGGAACAGAGCCTGAGAATGAGAGGGCTATAGACCTGACAAAGCTAGAGTAGGCCATAAATTATTCTTAATCTACGTGTGGAGTGCTTAGGCCTCTGGACAGTAAAATTTCCCCCTTTTGTATGTGAGTGATGGTTAGTGAATTGTGACAGTAAAGTATTAGCAGGGTGTTTGTGCCCCGAGAGTAAGTGCTCCTATCCTCCCCTGTTGAACTTTGTGTAACTGTTATAAGGAGACTTTCCCGGACCAAGTTCCCACTCAGAACGCAACCATTAAAAAATTCTCCACACGAGTGGTCCTTCGAACCGGATCTTTTACCTTTGACTTGTGAAGCATTAACGCAATTAATCAGCTTGATTAAGCATATAGTAACTCGCTATATCACTTACCCACACGCACACAGCCAGTTTGTCGAATGTGTAATGCCCAGACTTTAATTGGGAAGAGAAATTTGTAATCAACATGATCTTTTTGTATCGACCACGTGTTTAAGGAAAGAGCTACGTAACCAGGTTATTTTGTTGCTTGAATGTTCTCTACAGAAAGACTAGAATTTGTCGTAGGAACTTCACTTTATCTCAGATCCGTTCACCCACGTGTGGCGGAATCCACTTATACCAGATAGTTCTAAGCTACTTGAACTAAGGTTTTTGTTGTTCAGACGCCCGTGATTACTGCTCAGCTAGAGCACCGGTGTACTCGTCCTGTCAACTAATTTTGCTAGCTAAGCATCTAATTTGTAACATTTTGTACCTTGGTCTACCTTCCTTTGTGTCGTTTACCTTCCCTAACCAACTTTAACCTTTCTAACTAATGTTCCCGTATACCTAGCACATGTCCTTGTCCTACAGAGCGAATTGGCGCAACATAATTTTAAGTGTTCTTACGAGTAACGTAGAAACTTAACCCCAAGTCCGTTTCATTCCACGTGTTAGTTCCGAGATGGCGGATCTTGTTTACAGCCCAAACTAAGGGTTCGTAATTGTTTGCTACCGTAAGTAAATTACTGCGTGTAGTTAATTTAATTTCCTTTAGCGAGGAAATATTGTTTTTGTCCTTTAGCGAGGATATTTTTGTTTTACCTCCGCGTGAGGGAAATTTTATATTTGTTTAGCCTCCACGAGAGTGCACTTTAAAGTCTTTGCCTTGTGCGCCTATCTACATTTTGAATAGATCAGTGGCTGCCTTAGTGCGCCCGTAATTGTGAACTTGTTACAACAGTGTCAGCCTCGACCTGTTATTTTAACTTTTAACTTGAATCTTTGCATTCATAAGCCATGTGCTTTCTAATGTGTTTCACTTTTAAATAACTTAATTAGTCATTATCGCCACGTGCGTATATAATTCATTTTAGCAAAGTCTAAAGTCACGTGACCTGGGCATCGTCTGCTTTGTTGGACCCGGTCACTTTGAATTCTAAAGTAATTTCATGATTTATATGAGTTTTTGTCCATTTAACTTGTTCCCCCATCATGAGTAAATTTAAATATTCATTTATCACACGTGCAAATTTGTAACGTTTCATTTTCACGTTCCTTTGAAAATTCAGTTACCCTTTGTTTGCTTTACGAATCCGTTCATCAAAACGTGGTCATTCCAAGATGGCGGACTTCACTAGTAACGTAAACATCCCTCCAACGCCTAAGGCGGAAACGCTTAGCCCCGAGGAGATTAACGCTAGGCTTAATGAACAGGAGTTGACGTTCACCTTTGTGTGTGAGGACGCAGACCTAGCACTTCATGCTCTTGCTTCTGTGGATTTTCCCAGCATGGGTCCAGAAGCCGTAAATCATTTCAAAACCCTTATTGGTAAAGTAAGAGACGAACTTAACCATTACAAGAATTTTTGGAGACGTCATTACGACCATCCCATTGTTAAATTAAATTATCCCGTACTTGCTGCCTGGTCGAGTAAAATTGAGATTGCTTTTAATAGCCTCATGGCTCATCCCAATTTAATAATTAAACCTAATCAGTCTTGTTCTTCAACGAGGATGACACCTTCAGTGACACGTCCCCTAGTTGATCCTTTTGATGTCTCGGCAGTCAGACACAATGTCCGTAATTTTGTCTCAGTTCCCCAACCAGTAAAATCATCTCATTTCAATACTATGTTGCCAACACGGCATACGATTAGTGAGTTTGTGTCAGTCCCACGTGCTCCGTCCTCATCTCCGAACCTTAAGTCACCAGCGTTTAATCGCCCTCAACCCCCTTTGTCTTTGCCGCCGGTGACAGTCCGTCCCGGAGGAAATACCATTCATAGTCTTAACATGGACCCCCCAAGTGGTAGCGCAGATACCACACAACTTAACCGTGTGCGCGATGGCCAGCAGAGGCCTGTACCGGTAAATTCAATAACTAAAACTGTACTATCCCATGGACCAGTGCTCATGTTGCCTGATTGTCCTATCTTTAAGCCCGTAACTTCTGCTCTAACCCGTGTTGACGCTAAAACATCCCCGTCAGGATTTGAAACCCGCCCTCAGAAAGAGCGGCGTGATCGCAAGGTTAAGACCTTTGCTGTCAGAAAGGAACCTTGTGCACTGACGGTGGATTTAGCGAAGGTCACACATGTAGACCTAGCACCGGAGCTAAGAGCCTGTTTACAAATAACTTTGCTTAAGGATAACGGTACATTGAACGTTATTCATTATTTTTATTCAGTCATATATGACGTCACTTTAAGCATTTATTATTTTTGCCAAGTCATTCAGCAGCATTTTTTCGGTCAGTCCCATGCTTTAACTTTAAAACGTAAGTTTAATTCTTGCCTTGACAATTTGTCATTTTATTATAATCCCCCTGACATCCTTCAGCTCGTGCTGAAATTAAGGTTTGTTTTTAATGTTCCCATCTTAAACGTTTCCCTTGAAGATGACATCCAAGACCTTAGTTGTCAGAGATACGATGTCCCCATAGACCTAGTTCATCTCGATTTATCATTCAGGCTAGTGTCAAGCAAATTTTCACCTTTAAACGCCGAGAAGGAAGTAACTTTTCTCCTTTTGTCAGGCGACGAATTCAAAGCTTTCATTACGCCAGTAATTTTATATGTAAAGACATTTCATGTAAAACGTTGGGTGTCAGACCGGGATTGGGATTCACCCCCATAATTTTTAATTTGTCATTTGGCCTGACTTGTTGCTGAACTCGACCGTTATTGGCATACGTTTTGTTTGCTCTATCCGTACCCCTAGGGTGGGAAGAATTGAGTGTTTTTAATCCTTTAATTACTATTGCATCGTACGTTTCAAGTTAACATTGATCATTTACTTATATTAACGCTTCCGTGAAACATTGCCTGCGTGGTTCAATTTTCCCCAACTTCACGTGAAAGCATAACTTTTGATTCAATTGATTTCAATTAACGTTAAAGGGGTTTTGTTAACTTTAAACGGACGATGATGTGAAGAACAACTTCACTCATCATTCAGCCAGTAACCTTATCTCGCTCATACTAACAAGTAGTTGAATCACATTTGCCGGAACTAACCCCTCTCCCTTTTTCCTCCCCTTTATCCCCAGGGTGTGAAGAATTTTCTTCACTCTTCTTCTTTTAATCGTATTTTTAGCTCTCTTCTACTAATACTATAGCTACCCCTTAAAATTCTCTCCTACATCTAGTTTTCTTTAACGAAATATAGGGAAGACTAATCTAAACTTGTTGACAGTGGCGCACGCCAAGCTCGTGACGTCACAGCGTAGATACGCACAACAGATGGCCTTAGTGGTAACCCCGGCGTATGTTGGTTCTTTCC
Organism: Palaemon carinicauda; assembly: GCF_036898095.1. Lineage (NCBI taxonomy): Eukaryota > Metazoa > Arthropoda > Malacostraca > Decapoda > Palaemonidae > Palaemon > Palaemon carinicauda. The sequence goes on from NC_090727.1 coordinate 154,145,559, forward strand.
TTAACTACATGGGTCGAGATTAAATTCATAAACTGCCTTTTTGATACAAATTCCAATAATGCTAAATTAATGCATCTTATATTTCTCAATACCAATTAAGGTTTGTTAATTTTAAGATGTATGCCCATCGTACCAGTCCATTGCTAATTAATCATTTTAAATATTAATTTTTAGCAAGCCAGAATAGGTAGGATTATTGTATATATAACCTCCCTCAGAGCAGCAAGATTTACCTGAGTATTTAGTACAAAATCCTGCCTCCTCTGCACTCCTTTCAACAATATATTGCCCTGTCCTTAAGTCCCGATATGGCAACCCCAATGGATTACCGCGCGCATCATGACCGTCACTTGTTTGGCAAGGTGAAGCCAGGTGATCTCCTCGACCGTAGTGTCGAGCACATTCTACGAAAAGCTGCCCTGGCCTGCTGACCTGCCTGGTCATTGAACCCGGCCACTGCTGGCTCACCCCTCGCACCCTCTTCCAAAACGTGTCTCACCAACGAGTCCTGTTGCTGCCGGTCGGAGAGATTGAGAAGAGGTCCCTGGTGTACCTAGTTACAGCTACAGTGAGAATTCTTGGGGTGAGCCAGGCAAGAGTGCAGCGTGCCAATTAGTGCAACAACCAGGTCAACAGCTATATCGGGCATAGGACTAAACTTCAAAGGAGTGCAGGTACTACATCAATGGCCATTTAGTTTTCCCCCATTTTTTATTAGCTTAGACTAAATTTAACTTGATAGGGTACCTGGCTAATTACACTATTCGGACTGTGTGCGGTGGGATTGTGTGTAAATATTTTTTCGTTATCATTTTGGTTTGAGACTAGCATAGTCTCTGGGTCACGTGGGCCACGTGCCAGACCCCATTTTGACTTTGATTGTTGCAGACCACGTGTCTAACCCATCATTTTCATTATTTGAATTGCATCTCTTTTTATTCCATTTTTGTGTTGTTAAGATGTCCGTTTTGTTTCAATGTAAATTTGTGAATAAATCAATATTAGGTTAATTAAACCTCTTTAGTATTTTTGCTCCCTCATTTGTTTTAATGTGTGAAATGAATAGTTAATCACGGGACAAAGTACCCAGTATTTAAAGAGAAAACCTAAGTAAGTCTATAGGTGGTAATAGCGAGGAACTTTGCATTAATATATTTGCTTCGAAGGTAAAGATCCTTATCTTTAAACTTTTAAACTACTTTACATCACTGCTCCCATTTTGGATTTTGTCTACCTTACATTAACGTAAAATAACTGTCCAGCATCTCATTGGGGTCACTGGGACGGAGCCGGAACAGAGCCTGAGAATGAGAGGGCTATAGACCTGACAAAGCTAGAGTAGGCCATAAATTATTCTTAATCTACGTGTGGAGTGCTTAGGCCTCTGGACAGTAAAATTTCCCCCTTTTGTATGTGAGTGATGGTTAGTGAATTGTGACAGTAAAGTATTAGCAGGGTGTTTGTGCCCCGAGAGTAAGTGCTCCTATCCTCCCCTGTTGAACTTTGTGTAACTGTTATAAGGAGACTTTCCCGGACCAAGTTCCCACTCAGAACGCAACCATTAAAAAATTCTCCACACCTCAGGAGCCAAGATGAGGATGGGACTTTTCGTCTTTCCAAACAGTTTTTGAAAAGATCTCATATAGTAATAAACTCGTTTCTACTTCTTAGTTTTTTCTATGATATGAAACTCTCTCTCTCTCTCTCTCTCTCTCTCTCTCTCTCTCTCTCTCTCTCTCTCTCTCTCTCTCTCTCTCTCTCTCTCTCTCTATATATATATATACGTGTGTATATTTGATAACTCTCTCTCTCTCTCTCTCTCTCTCTCTCTCTCTCTCTCTCTCTCTCTCTCTCTCTCTCTCTCTCTCTCTCTCTCTCTCTCTCTCTCTCTATATATATATATATATATATATTTATATACATGTGTGTATATTTGATTACTCACGAAGGGTTGGCCCCAATAAGAATTAACTTACTAGTTACTATCCCATTGCCCTAGTCCACCCTTGCAGAGACCTACCACAGCCCTCAACCACCAGATACAGCTCACCAATAGCAAGTCGGTCTCCCCACTTATTTTGCACACAATATCTCTTTGGATTATAGGTCTAGTACTTTCAGTCTATGTTGATATAGGCCTAAATAAAGTTATATATTCAAGTTTTGCGTTTTGAAACGAAGAATATTTTTTTTTTTTTTATTATAGATATTTTTAAATGGATTATCCTTACCGTAAGCAACTTCAAATAATAGGAAAAACATTTCCATATGATAAATTATTCAACTAATTACAAAATAAACTCAAAATTTATAAAAAATACAATACTGCAGAAACTAAATATTTCGTAAACACAGCCGGGAAATTTTTTTTCTCAATATAAATATTTTTAAATGGATTTTCCTTACCGTAAGCAACTTTAAATAATAGGAAAAACATTTCCATATGATAAATTATTTAAATAACTAAAAAATAAACTCAAAATTTATCAAAAATACAATATTACAGAAACTAAATATTTCGTCAACATGCCGGGATTTTTTTTTCTCAATATAAATATTTTCAAATTGATTATCCTCACCGTAAGCAACTTCAAATAATAGGAAAAATATTTCCATATGATAAATTATTCAAGTAATTAAAAAATAAACTCAAAATTTATCAAAAATACAATATTACAGAAACTAAATATTTCGTCAACATGCCGGGATTTTTTTTTTTCAATATAAATATTTCTAAATTGAATATCCTTACCATAAGCAACTTTAAACAATAGGAAAAACATTTCCATATAATAAATTATTCAAATAATTAAAAAATAAACTCAAAATTCATAAAAAATACAATATTACAGAAACAAGTCTTTACCCCATTCGCAGCTCCACCGGCCCTAGCTCTTCTACGACTTAATAAATTAGTAAAATTACTTCCCGAAGAGTGAATGACCGGTAATTTCCATCGTTCTTTTATAAAGTAATTTATATATGAAGCAGAATTGTCGTAATTTAATCTAAAAAGGCATTTTTATACTGAATAATCTAGAATATTCTGGCAAGCATTGATCTGTTTAGCTAACCCCACATGATTGATTATGCGTATTTTGACGGTGCTGTATTGTCTCCATTTAATACATCCGCTGTATTTTACCATCATTATACAATCCTACAACATACAATGATTAATTACAATGCCGAATTTTGTAATTGTTACGCTAATTACGCATTTTTTACCGGTGGCGAAATAAATCGAGATATTTTTAGACATTCGTTGGCATCTACGGGAATTTTAAGGGTGCTGTATTGTCTCCATTTAATACATCCGCTGTATTTTACCATCATTATACAATCCTACAACATACAATGATTAATTACAATGCCGAATTTGGTAACTGTTACGCCAATTACGCATTTTTTACCGGTGGCGAAATAAATCGAGATATTTTTAGACATTCGTTGGCATCTACGGGAATTTTAAGGGTGCTGTATTGTCTCCATTTAATACATCCGCTGTATTTTACCATCATTATACAATCCTAGAACATACAATGATGAATTACAATGCCGAATTTTGTAACTGTTACGCCAATTACGCATTTTTTACCGGTGGCGAAATAAATCGAGATATTTTTAGACATTCGTTGGCATCTACGGAGGTGATAAGTTGCCATTTACCGCCATATTCTTTAATCGATCACAAAGCATTTAAAGTATTTTAATTGTTTGTTTTAATTGGTAATTTAATTTAATTAACGTTTGTTTATTTTATAATGTATTTTTTATATAAATATTTTGCCTTTACATTATGTCTTTTTTACACGTTAGATAACCAATTTTGTTCTAGAAATATCACAAATTTTTCTTCTTTCGAAGAAAGATGGACGAAGTAAATAACACAATAAAAGGAAGGAAGAAGTAAATAATACAATAAAAGGAAGGAAGAAGTAAATAACACAATAAAAAGAAGGACGAAGTAAATAATACAATAAAAGGAAGGAAGTTGATAATACAATAATAATGAAGGACTTAATAAATAACAATAAAAAGGAGGGTAGAAGTAGATAATACAATAATAATGAAGGACTTAATAAATAACAATAAAAAGGAGGGTAGAAGTAGATAATACAATAATAATGAAGGACTTAGTAAATAATACAATAAAAAAGGGAAGGATTTATAAAAACAAACAACGAAAGAATAGAGTTGTTGTTTAGGTTAAGAATCCGATACACAAGGGATGGCCATTAACACCCCCACCCCCCTCCCCCTCTTCCTCCGGGGGGGGGGGGGGGCATTGCCGGACCCACGGTGGGACCATAAAAAATGGACCTTGGGAGGTCCGTAGGGCACAATGAGTCCGTGACCTTGGTCGGGACATATAGACATCAATGTGATTATTTTAACTCTCTCTCTCTCTCTCTCTCTCTCTCTCTCTCTCTCTCTCTCTCTCTCTCTCAACACATTGTCGAGGTTAGGCCTAACCCCAATTCAGATATGGGGTTCACCAGAGTGCTTGTTTTGGAAACTCATTGAACATGGGTCTAATGTCCTAGTTAGAGCATTTATCTCAACCCAAGGACCAAAATACATTAACCAGGAGACCTCTCTGCACAGTTGAACATTAACCATGAGATTCATCTACTCAATTAAACATTAAACAGGAGAGTCTTCTGACAAACATTAACCAGTAGACCTCTCTCCACAGTTGAACATTAACCATGAGATTCATCTACTCAATTAAACATTAACCAGGATAGTTCTCTGACAATTAAACATTAAGCAGGAGAGTCTTCTGACAAACATTAACCAGGAGAGTCCTCTGACAAACATTAACCAGGAGAGTCTTCTGACAATTAAACATTAACCAGGAGAGTTCACTGACAAGCATTAATCAGGAGAGTCATCTGACAAGTAAACATTAAGCAGGAGAGTCCTCTGCCAAACATTAACCAGGAGAGTCCTCTGACAATTAAATATTAACCAGGAGACTCATTTGCCATTGTGAACGTTAACTACTAGCTTTAACATTAACCAGTAGTCACCTACCAGTTCGATGATTAAACGGGAGATTAATTTTATGGTGCGAAAGTTAACTGGGAAACTCATCTACCAGGAAAATCATTAATCATTAGACACACCTACCAGGAAAATCATTAATCATTAGACTCATCTACCAGGAAAATCATTAATCATTAGACTCCTCTGCTAGGAAAATCATTGTTAGACTCGTCTACCAGGAAAATCATTAATCGTTAGACTCATCTACCAGGAAAATCATTAATCGTTAGACTCATCTACTAGGAAAATAATTAATCATTTGACTCATCTACCAGGAAAATCCTTAATCATTAGACTCATCTACCAGGAAAATCATTAACCGTTAGACTCATCTACCAGGAAAATCATTAATCGTTAGACTCATCTACTAGGAAAATCCTTAATCATTAGACTCATCTACCAGGAAAATCCTTAATCATTAGACTCATATACCAGGAAAATAATTAATCATTAGACTCCTCTTCTAGGAAAATCATTCTTAGACTCGTCTACCAGGATAATCATTAATCAGTAGACTCCCTTGTCATTAGAATGATTAATCATTAGACTCACCTACCAGGAAAATCATCAATCATTAGACTTACCTACCAGGAAAATGATTAATCATTAAACTTCTCTGCTAGGAAAATCATTGTTAGACTCGTCTACCAGGATAATCATTAATCAGTAGACTTCCTTGTCATTAGAATGATTTATCATTAGACTCACCTACCAGGATAATCATTAATCAATAGACTCCTCTACCAGGAAAATCAATGTTAGACTTGTCTACCAGGATAATCATTAATCAGCAGACTTCCTTGTCATTAGAATGATTAATCATTAGACTCACCTACCAGGATAATCATTAATCAATAGACTCCTCTACCAGGAAAATCAATGTTAGACTTGTCTACCAGGATAATCATTAATCACTAGACTCCCTTGTCATTAGAATGATTTATCATTAGACTCACCTACCAGGATAATCATTAATCAATAGACTCCTCTACCAGGAAAATCAATATTAGACTTGTCTACCAAAATCATTACTTATTTGTTATTAGAATCATTGATCATTAGACTTATCTACCAGGAGATTCATTAATCGTTAAACTGATATGCCCAGAGACTCATTAATCATTAGACTCATATATAAGGAGAATCATTTATCGTTAGACTCATCCGCCAGGAGAGTCCTTAATTTTTAGACTTGTCTACCAAGAGAATCATTAATTCTTAGACTAATTTATGTGGAGAATCATTAATTGTCAGATTCATCTCCAAGGAGAATCATTTATAGTTAAACTCCTTGGCCAGGAAAATCATTAATCGTTAGACTTATCTACCAGGAAAATCATTAATCGTTAGACTCGTTTACCAGTAGGATCATTAACTGTTAGACTAATTTATGTGGTGAATAATTAATTGTTAAACTCCTCTACCAGGGTAATCATTAATTGTCTACCAGGAGAATAAAGAATTGTTAGACACGTCTAACAGGAAAATCATTAATTGTTAGACTAATTTACGTGGTGGATTACTAATTGTTAGACTCATCTACCAGGCGAATCATTAATTGTTAGACTGATTTACCAGGCGAATCATTAATCGTTAGACACATCTCTTAGGAGATTTATTACTCGTTAGAGTCTAGACTAACTGCTAGAAGGATCATTAATCGTTAGGCTCATCGACCATGTGAATCATTAATCGTTGGAATCCATCTACCATGTGAATCATTAATCGTTAGACTCATCTACCATGTGAATCATTAATCGTTGAAATCCATCTGCCAGGAGAATCATTAATCGTTAGACTCGTTTTCGAGGAGGATCATTAGTTGATAGACTGATTTACGTGGTGATTCATTAATCGTTTGGCTCATCTACCAGGAGAATCATTAATTGTTATATTCGTCTACCAGGAGAACCATTAATCATTAGACTCCATCTGCCAGGAGAATCATTAATCGTTATACTCGTCTACCAGGAAAATCATTAATTGTTAGACTAATTTATGTGGAGAATTGTTAATCGTCAAACTTGTTCACTAGGCGAATCATTAATTGTTAGACACATCTACCAGGAGAGTCATTAATCGTTAGACTCATCTCTTAGGAGATTTATTACTCGTTAGATTCTAGACTAACTGCCAGAAAAATCATTAAACATTAGATTCCTTAACCAGGAGAATCATTAATCGTTAGACTCATCTACCGGGTGAATCACTAATCGTTAGACTCATCTACTGGGCGAATCATTAATCGTTAGACTCCATCTACTAGGAGAAGCAATAATCGTTAGACTCATTCATTAGAGATGAATTTCTGGTGGATACCTTTAATCAGGAAATCTATTTCTCAGGGAGACCGCTAACGGACGATCCCCTTAACCGGGTAACCGGCAACTCAAAGTACGCTGAAGAAAATCTACTTCTACTTGGTATACTAAATGATTTTTTTAATAATTAGCCACGTTTATAATCATATTTATTAATTTATTTCACAATTTTTTCACATTGTAATGTTAAGAACTACCGTTTATGTGATAAAATATATATATATATAAATTTGTCTATTGTATCTGTATAATCTATTGTGTCGAAAAGGAGGGAGTAACGGCAACTTATAGCTTGCAGCATTTGGAATCTTGAAGAGAGAGAGAGAGAGAGAGAGAGAGAGAGAGAGAGAGAGAGAGAGAGACCAGACGTAGATAACAAAGTTAGATTTAAAGAATATCAACAACGTTTATCTGAAATTGTGTATAAATATCCCAAACTAGCAACTCTTAGCTGTGTCATGATTTTACAACGTGTACTGAGCCTGTATTCCTTTAAACAAAGAGATGTGAATTTAGATTATTCTTGAGGTTTTTCATTCGTTTTACACATTCGTAATGGTTTTTCCGGACCCGAACAATTAACTTCTCTGAGAATCATAACCAAAAAAGCCTAACTGGAAACTGTTCATTGAGCATAGTGGCTTGTATTGCTCTATGGATATGTTTGATGATTTTTTGCCAAAGAAATGACAGCATAGTTCTTCCAAATTATCTTGTAGGTTTTAAAAATGTTGCACTTATGAGATAAAAAGACGAATTATGTTTACGCGGGGAACTTCAACCCCGTTTCACCGACCGAGTTGCCAAGTGTGTGTAAGATAGATTAATCAAATGAAGTTGGCCCTTTGCCCACTAGGAAGGACAAGTTGCTACGTAAATCTAAAATGGAAGGGGGAGAGATCCTTAAAAATTGCAGAAAACGGGGAAGCTCGTCTTTTGCAACGTCGAGGGACTAGTTGATAAACTGGCGAAGAATGACAAAACGACTCGACTGGTCCAGCGTATGGACTTGAAAATCCTTAGTAAGAGAAATTCTAAATTGCCCCACTTTGTAGGTTGTTTGTTTATGAAAATCTTGTTGCTCGTGTCTACAATCACAACGGTTCTTTTGGAAATGTACGGCCAATTTTATTAATAATTGCATTCAGTTAAAGATTCAATTTATTCAATGCCAAAGAGAAGAGGTATGGATAACTGCAATGTTTGATTATCTTTTCTCTTTACCACTAAGCATCTCTTACCCTAAGAATTTTGCATTCTTAGGATATACATTTTTATATCAAATGCTGGGACGGTTGTGACAACATTGAACAATGAAATGTTATTGTTGATTTACTTCATTACCTTTATTTTAATGGTTTTTACTGAGAAATCTCAGGTATGGCAAGCAAACCGTACCCTTTTATCAGGACAGTAAAAAATTTGTTTTCAGGATCGGATAGAGAGAGGGATCGAGAACATGGTGTGGATGTTTTCTCTTCTCGGTCGCCGATATGATATTAGAATCGCGAGTTTCTTTGAGTTTCATAAATCACGCTTAAACAATTTTACAGTTATTGTCAGCCATTTTCCCACTTTTAGTGATGCAATATTCAACAAATATATGTGAAATAATTTCTCAGTAAATGGCACATTTGATAACAAGTTAACGGTTACGACGACCTTCCTCGTAAAATCCGAGAGCACTGTATATATATATATATATATATATATATATATATATATATATATATATATATATATATATATATATATATATATGCATATATATGTGTGTGTATGTAAATATAAATGTATGATATAAATTATATGTATGTCAGTTAACCTCCCTGTACTCAGCAAAGTTATCCGACAATGTTGCAAACCCCACATTACCTATCATCTATATGTGTGTGTATATATATATATATATATATATATATATATATATATATATATATATATATATATATATATATATATATATATATATATATATATGTATATATACATATATATATATATATATATATATATATATATATATATATATCTATATCTATATATATATATATATATATATATATATATATATATATGTATGTATGTATGTATATATATATATGTATGTAAGTGTTTGTGTGTGTGATGTTTAAAATTTTCTTTTCTAGTCAGGACACTTTTAACTTTTGACCTTAAAATTCATATTTTTTCATTATGACATCTGCACACATCTAACATTATTGCAATCCACTAACAATAACACAAACGGTTGTATATATATATTTTCCTGACTAAGTATGAACATGATACTTATTGAATCTTCGCGGGCCTTCATGAACGAGGCTCCGTCTTTCATGAACGAGGCTCTAAACTTCATGAACGAGGCTTCGCACTTCTTGAACGATACTTCGTACTTCATGATCATGGTTATAAATTTCATGAACTGGCTCTATATGTGTGAATAAGGTGCTATTCATTATGTAAGGGCCCCCTGCACATTGGCCACCTTTCAGTGGATGGTGGTTGCCGCTGTTTCGTGGGAAGAAATGATATGAGTACGTTTCTACAGAAGTCAGCGTATGATCAGCAAAATGGCTCATTTATGGGCCTCCCACAAGAGCATCAGCTTGGCTCCTCTGTGGGAATTCCACGCGAGCATCCAATTGTCTCATGTGTGGGCATCCCTAGAAACACATGCGTTTTATTCACCGTGAAACAGTAGCAGCCATCCACGGAAAATTGGCCAAAGTACAGGGTACCTTAGTCTTCATGACCGTCGCCTCGGCTTTTATCAATGAGGTTTCTGCCTGTATAAATGATATTCAGGCCTATATAAACGATGCTCCAGTCTTCACGTTCAACTGCGTAAACTGCGTAAACGAAGCTGAAACTCCTATAAACTCACCTCCGACATTCACGAGCAGAACTCTACCTTCTTGAAAGAAGCAGAACCGCAACATTCACGAAAAGAGCCTCCATTTTCATGAAAGAAGTCCTAGCCTTCGCGAATGAAACGCACGAAAGAATGCCTTGGACTCGTTTCCCAGATTCTGTCAGAATCTGCTTCTGCACTGACCCTCTGCTCTCACTCTATAAAGGTGTTTATGTACATTTATTTTGATTACTGCACTACTCTTAGCTTTACAGTTCTTGCCATTTCTCTATACCTACCTTCCTACCTCTCCCACTCTTTCTGAATACTATTGCTCTGTCTGCTGGTTCTCTACCTATATATATGTATCCCTCTCTGTACATACCTGCTGTCTTTTTCTTCAGCTATACCTACTGTACGTTCTAATGCTCTACCTAAATCTGTCTGTCTATCTGCCTTGCTACTGGCATCAACAGATATATTGCTATAGATACAGTGAAGACTTCATAAAGTACATGAATCTAATCTAAGAGGGAAAGTCCCGTAGACACTTTGAAAGGTTAAGGGAAACAGGGCTTCAACACTGGGTGAAGACATCAGTGCTGGAACCAGAGAACTGGAATATTCTTCCTCCACACATAGACACTTCACTGCTTTGGGTGTCTGGTGTAAAAGAACCCTGGGAATTGGAACCACTCAAAGCTTTTATTCTTTTTCAGTTGTTTGTCAGAGCACAACTTGAAA